>NW_018397430.1:16406-16643 GCF_002168275.2 Theobroma umbraticum
TACCTTGGGAAATATGAAGAAAAAGATATCTATTAGAAAGAAAAGTCCATCTATAGTCACCCACCCATGCCTTCGAAAGCCTTATTTCTCACTTTAAATAATTTTTTAATCTCGTAACATATTTTAAGTTGAATTTTTTTACATTTTTTGTTAAAACAGATAATAATTTAATGTCTACCTTAGGAAACATTGAGAAATGATATCCATTGGCAAGAAAGTCCATTTATAGTCACCCAT
>NW_018397430.1:16655-16783 GCF_002168275.2 Theobroma umbraticum
CTTATTACTCGCTTTAAATGATTTTATAATCTCGTAATTGATTTTAAGTTAAATATTTTTATATTTTTAATTAATGGAGATTATAATTGAATGTCTACCATGAAACACATGAGGAAAAAGATATCCTT
>NW_018397430.1:16947-17260 GCF_002168275.2 Theobroma umbraticum
GTTAAATTTTTTTATATTTTTTGTTAAAACAGATTATAATTGAATGTCTACCTCAAGAGACGTGATGAAAAATATATCCACTGGCATGAAAAGTCCATTTATAGTCACTTTTGCCTTCGAAAGCTTTATTACCCATTTTAAATGTTTTATAATCTCATAATTGATTCTAAGTTGATTTCTTTATATTTTTATAAAAACATATTATAATTGAATGTCTACCTCGGGAAATCTGAAGAAAAAGATATCCATTGGCATGAAAAATCAATTTCTAGTCAACCATGCCTTCGAAAGCCTTATTACTCACTTTAAATGT
>NW_018397430.1:17270-17897 GCF_002168275.2 Theobroma umbraticum
TCATAATTGATTTCAAGTTGAATTTTCTTACATTTTAGTTAAAATAGATAAAAATTGAATGTCTACCTTGGAAAACATGAAGAAAATGATATATATTTGCAAAAATAGCCATTCATTGTCACCCGAACCTTCAAAAGCCTTATTACGTGCTTTAAATGATTTTCTAATCCCGTAATTGAATCTAAGTTAATTTTTTTTACATCTTTTTTTAAAGGAGATTATAATTGAATGTCTGCCATTGAACACATGAGGAAAAATATATCCATTGGCATGAAAAGTCCACTTATTGTCACTCATGCCTTCGAAAGCTTTATTACTCATTTTAAATATTTTTATAATCTAATAATATTTTTATAATCTCATAATTGATTCTAAGTTGAATTGTGTTATATTTTTTTAAAAATAGGTTATAATTGAATGTCTACCTCAAAAAACAAAAAGAAAAATATATACACTGGCAAGAGAAGTTAATTTATAGTCACCCATGCCCTTAAAAGCCTTATTACTCGCTTTAAATGGTTTTACAGTCTTATAATTGATTTTAACTTGAGTTTTTTTACATTTTTTATTAAAACAGAATATAATTGAATGTCTACCCTAGGGAACATGAAGAAAAAGATATCCATT
>NW_018397430.1:18041-18188 GCF_002168275.2 Theobroma umbraticum
GAAACGTGAAGAAAAAGATATCCATTGGCGAGCAAAGTCCGTTTATAGTTACCTATTCCTTCGAAACCCTGTTTACTTGCTTTAAATATTTTTATAATCTCATAATTGATTCTAAGTGTATTTTTTTATATTGTTTATTAAAACAGA
>NW_018397430.1:18198-18290 GCF_002168275.2 Theobroma umbraticum
ATATCTTCCTCGATAAATATGAAAAAAAAGGTTATCCATAGGTAAGAAAACTCCATTTACAGTCACCCATACTTTCGAAAGCTTTTTTACTC
>NW_018397430.1:18300-18458 GCF_002168275.2 Theobroma umbraticum
TTTTTATAATCTCATAATTAATTTTTAGTTGATTTTTTTATACTTTTTATTAAAACAGATTATAATTGAATGTCTACCTCAGGAAACATGAATAAAAAGATATTCGTTGACAAGAAAAGTCTGTTTATAGTCACCCATGCCTTCGAAAGCCTGTTTAC
>NW_018397430.1:18471-18601 GCF_002168275.2 Theobroma umbraticum
TTTTATAATCTCATAATTGATTTAAAGTTTATTTTTTTATATTTTTTATTAAAACAGATTATAATTGAATGTCTAACTCGAAAAATGTAAAGAAAAAGATATCCATTAGCAAGAAAAGTCCATTTATAGT
>NW_018397430.1:18759-19040 GCF_002168275.2 Theobroma umbraticum
AACAGATTATAATTGAATATCTACCTTGGGAAATATGAAGAAAAAGATATCTATCAGAAAGAAAAGTCCATTTATAGTCACCCACCCATGCCTTCGAAAGCCTTATTTCTTGCTTTAAATATTTTTTTAATCTCGTAACATATTTTAAGTTGAATTTTCTTACATTTTTTGTTAAAACAGATAATAATTTAATGTCTATCTTGAGAAACATGGAGAAATGATATCCATTGACAAGAAAGTCCATTTATAGTCACCCATGCCTTTAAAAGCCTTATTACTTG
>NW_018397430.1:19050-19172 GCF_002168275.2 Theobroma umbraticum
TTTTATAATATCGTAATTGATTTTAAGTTAAATTTTTTTATATTTTTAATCAAAGGAGATTATAATTTAATGTCTGCCATGAAACACATGAGGAAAAAGATATCCTTTGGCAAGAAAAGTCT
>NW_018397430.1:19182-19356 GCF_002168275.2 Theobroma umbraticum
ACCTATAACTTCGAAAGCCTTGTTACTTGCTTTAAATAGTTTTATAACCTCATAACTAATTTTAAGTTAAATTTTTTTATATTTTTTATGAAAACAGCTTATAATTGAATGTCTACCTCAAGAAACGTGAAGAAAAATATATCCACTGGCATGAAAAGTCCATTTATAGTCACT
>NW_018397430.1:19366-19495 GCF_002168275.2 Theobroma umbraticum
AAAGCTTTATTACCCATTTTAAATGTTTTTATAATCTAATAATGTTTTTATAATTTCATAATTGATTCGAAGTTGATTTTTTTATATTTTTATAAAAACAGATTATAATTGAATGTCTACCTCGGGAAA
>NW_018397431.1:0-5401 GCF_002168275.2 Theobroma umbraticum
AAAGCCTTATTACTCACTTTAAATAGTTTTAGAATCTCATAATTGATTTTAAGTCAAATTTTTTTATATTTTTGGTTAAAACTAACTATAATTGAATGTCTACCTCAAAGAACGTGAAGAAAAAGGTATTCATTGGCAAAAAAAGTCTATTATAGTCACCCATTTCTTCAAAAGCCTTATTACTCACTTTAAATGGTTTTATAATCTCAACATTGATTTTGAGTTAAATTTTTTTACATTTTTGGTTAAAACAAATTATAATTGTATGTCTACCTCTAAAAACATGAAAAGCAAGGCATTCATTAGTAAGAAAAGTCTATTTATGGTCACCATTTCTTTCAAAAGCCTCATTACTCGCTTGAAATGGTTTTATAATCTCATAATTGATTTTAAGTTGAATTTTTTATATTTTTCTTTAAAACAGACTATAATTGAATTTTTGCCTAGGGAAACGTGTAAAAAAAGCCATGCATTGACAAGAAAAGTCCATTTGTAGTCACTCATTCTCTCAAAAGCTTTTTTACTCACTTTAAATAGTTTTATAATGTCATAATTGATTTTAAGTTGAATTTTTTTTACAGTTTTATTTAAAATAGTTTTTAATTGAATGTCTACCTCGAGAAATGTGAAAAAGGGCATTCATTAGCAAGAAAAGTCCATTTATAGTCACTCACTCCTTCAGAAGCCTTGTTACTCACTTTAAATGGTTTTATAATCTCAAAATTGATTTTAAGTTGAATGTTTTTAGATTTTCACTTAAAAAAAGAAATAATTGATGTCTGCCTTGGGGAACGTGAAGGAAAAGCTATCCATTGGTATGAAAAGTCCATTTATAGTCACTAAAACCTTCAAAAGCCTTGTTACTTGCTTTAAATGATTTTATGAACTAATAATTGATTTTAAGTTTTATTTTTTTACATTTTTTGTTTAAAGAGACTATAATTGAATTTCTACCTTGAGAAACGTAAAGGTATTCATTGGCAAAAAAAGTCCATTTATAGTCACCCATTCCTTCAAAAGCCTTATTACTCGCTTTAAATAGTTTTATAATCTTATAATTGATTTTAAGTTAAATTTTTTCACATTTCTCATTAAAACAAATTATTATTTAATGCATGTCTCGCTAAACATCTAGAAAAAGCCATTCATTTAGAAGAAAAGTCCATTTATAGTCTGTCATTTCTTTAAAAGTCTTATTACTCGCTTTAAAAGGTTTTGTAATTTCATAACTAATTTTAAGTTGAATTTTTTTATAGTTTTAGTTAAAACAAATTATAATTGAATGTCTGTCTTGGAAAACATGTAAAAAATACCTTTCTTTGGGAAGAAAAGTTCATTTATAGTCTCACAATTCTTCAAAAGCCTTATTACTCGCTTTAAATGGTTTCATAGTCTCATAATTGATTCTAAGTTCAATTGTTTTTACATTTTTAGTTTAAAAAAGCTATAATTGAATGTCCGCCTTAGGGAACATAAAGTAAAAGGTATCTGTTGGCATGAAAAGTCCATTTATAGTCACTCAAGCCTTCGAAAGCCCTATTACTTACTTTAAATGATTTTGTAAACTAATAATTGATTTTAAGTTGAATTTTTTTTACATTTTTGGCTAAAACATACTATAATTCAATTTCTACCTCAAGAAACGTGAAGAAAAAGGCTTCACTCGTAAGAAAAGTTTATTTATAGTCACCCATTCCTTTAAAAGACTTATTACTCATTTTAAATGATTTTATAATCTCAAAATTGATTTTGAGTTGAACTTTTTTACATTTTTCATTAAAACAAACTATAATTGAATGTTTACCTCAAGAAACATGTAGAACAAGGCATTCACTTGTAAGAAATGTCCATTTAGAGTCACCCATTGCTTCAAAAGCCTTATTACTCATTTTAGATGGTTTTATAATCTCATAATTGATTTTAAGGTGGATGTTTTTCATTTTTAGTTAAAACAGACTATAATTGAATGTCTGTCTTAAGAAACATGAAGAAAAAGGCATTCAATGGCAAGAAAAGTCCATTTATAGTCACCCATTCCTTTAAAAGCCTTAATACTCGCGTTAAATGATTTTATAATCTCATAATTGATTTTAAGTAGAATGTTTTTTGTATTTTTCATTAAAAAAGGCTATAATTGAATTTCTGCCTTGGAGAACATGAAGCGAAAGCCATCCATTGGCATGAAAAGTCCATTTACAGTCACTCAAGCTTTCGAAAGCCCTATTACTTACTTTAAATGGTTTTGTAAACTAATAATGAATTTTAAGTCAAATTTTTTTACATTTTTAGTTAAAACAGACTATAATTGAATGTATACCTCTAGAAACATGAAGGAAATACATTCATTGGCAAGAAAAGTCTATTTATAGTCACTTATTCCTTCAAAAGCCTTATTACTCACTTTAAATAGTTTTATTATCTCAAAATTAATTTTACGTTTAATTTTTTATATATTTTTTTATTAAAATAGATTATAATTGAATGTCTACCTTGAGAAACATGAAAAAAAGCATTCATTGGCAAAAAAAGGCCATGTATAGCCACCCATTCCTTCAAAAGTGTTATTACTCACATTAAATATTTTTATAATCTCATAAATGATTTTAAGTTGAATTTTTTTACATTTTGGATTAAAACAGATTATAATTCAAAGTCTACATCAAGAAACATGAAGAGAAAGGCATTCATTGACAAGAAAAGTCTATTTATAGTCACGCATTCCATCAAAAGCCTTATCACTCGCTTTAAATGGTTTTATAACCTCATAATTAGTTTTAAATTGAATTTATTTACATTTTTTGTTAAAACAAACTATAATTGAATGTCTGCCCCGGGAAACTTGTTGAAAAAGCCTCTTATTAGGAAGAAAAGTCCATTTATAGTCTCCCATTCCTTCAAAAGCTTTTTTACTCACTTTAAATTGTTTTATAATATCATAATTGATTTTAAGTTAAATTTTTTTATATTTTTGGTTAAAACAGACTATAATTAAATGTCTACCTTGAGAAACATGAAAAAAAAGACAGTCATTGACAAAAAAAGTCCATTTATAGTCACCCATTCCTTCAAAAGCCTTATTACTCGCTTTAAATGGTTTTATAATCTCATAATTGATTTTAAGTTGAATTTTTATATATTTTTTATTAAAATAGACTATAGTTGAATGTCTGCCTTGAGAAACGTGTAGAAAAAGCCATGGTTTTTTCTACCATTTAAAATGAGTAATAAAGCTTTTGAAAGGATGGGTGACTATAAATAGTTGAATGTCTGCCTTAAGTTGATTTTAAATGGTTTTATAATCTCATAATTAATTTTAAGGTAAAAGTTTTCACAATTTTATCTAAAGTAAACTATAATTGATTGTCTACCTCGAAATACATATAGAAAAAGCAATTCATTGGGAAGAAAAGTCCATTTATAGTCTCTTATTCCTTCAAAAGCCTTATTACTCACTTTAAATGGTTTTATAATCTCATAATTGATTTTAAGTTGAATTTTTTTACATTTTTGGTTAAAAAGGCTATAATTGAATGTTTACCTTAGGGAACATGATGCAAAAGCCATCCATTGGCATGAAAATTTCATTTATAGTCATTCATTCCTTCGAAAGCCTTATTACTTGCTTTAAATGGTTTTGTAAACTAATAATTTATTTTAAGTTGAATTATTTTATATTGTTTTAAACAGACTATAATAGAATGTTTACCTTGAGAAACGTAAAGAAAAAGGTATTCATTGACAAGAAAAGTTCATTTATAGTCACACATTCCTTCAAAAGTCATATTACTCACTTTAAATGGTTTTATACTCACAAAATTAATTTTAATTTGAATTTTTTTTTACAATTTCAGTTAAAACATATTATAATCTGATGTCTACCTCGAAAAACATGAAAAAAAGGCATTCATTGAAAAAAAAGTCTATTTATAATCACTCATTCTTTCAAAAGCCTGATTACTCCCTTTAAATGGTTTTATAATCTCATAATTGATTTTAAGTAAATTTGTTTTACTTTTTTCAGTAAAACATACCATAATTGAATACCTATCTTGTTAAACGTGCAGAAAAAGTCATTCATTGTGAAGAAAAGTCCATTTATATTCTCTCATTCTCTCAAAAGTCTTATTACTTGGTTTAAAAGGTTTTATAATCTCCTAATTGATTTTAAGTTGAATTCTTTTATATTTTTGGTTAAAATAGATTATAATTTAATGTCTACCTAATGAAACATGAAGAAAAAACCATTCATTAGCAAGAAAAGTCCATTTATAGTCACCCATTCCTTTAAAAGGCTTTTTACTCGCTGTAAATGGTTTTATAATCTCATAATTGATTTTAAGTTGAATGTTTTTACATTTTTAATTAAAAAAGGTTATAATTGATTGTCTACCTTAAGAAACATGAAGACAAAGACATTCATTGGTAAAAAAAGTCCATTTATAGTCACCCATTCTTTCAAAAGCCTTACTAATCGCTTTAAACGGTTTTATAATATCAAAATTAATTTTAAGTTAAATTTTTTTTATATTTTTGGTTAAAACATATTATAATTGAATGTCTTCCTTAGGAAACATATAGAAAAAGTCATTCCTTGAGAAGAAAAGTGTATTTATAGTCTCCAATTACTTCAAAAGCCTTATTACTCGCTTTAAATGATTTTATAATCTCATAATTGATTTTATGTTAAAATTTTTACATTTTTTGTTAAAACAGACTATAATCGAATGTCTACCTAAAGAAACATGAAGAAAAAGGTATTCATAGATATGAAAAGCCCATTTATAGTCACCCATTCCTTCAAAAGCCTTACTACTCACTTTAAATGGTTTTATAATCTTAAAATTGACTTTCAGTTGAATTGTTTTTTACATTTTTTGTTAAAATATATTATAATTGAATGTCTATCCTGAGAAACATGAAGAGAAAGGTATTCATTGACAAAAAAAGTCCATTTATAGTCACCCATTGCTTCAAAAGCCTTACAACTAACTTTAAAAGGTTTTATAATCTCAAAATTGATTTTAAGTTAAATATTTTTACATTTTAGTTAAAATAGATTATAATTGAATGTCTACTTTAGGAAACGTATAGAAAAAGCCATTCAATTGGAAGAAATATTCATTTATAGTCTCGCATTCTTTCAAAAGCCTTATTACTCGCTTTAAATGGTTTTATAATCTCATAATTGATTTTAAGTTAAATTTTTTTACAATTTTGGTTAAAACATATTGTAATTGAATGTCTACCTCAGGAAACATGAAGAAAAAAGCATTCATTTGCAAGAAAAGTCTATTTACAGTCACCCATTCTTTCAAAAGACTTATTACTCCCTTTAAACGGTTTTATAATCTCAAAATTCATTTTAAGTTGAATTTATTTTATATTTTTAATTAAAATAGAT
>NW_018397431.1:5566-7536 GCF_002168275.2 Theobroma umbraticum
AATCTCATAATTGATTTTAAGTTGAATTTTTTTACATTTTTCATTAAAACTGATTATTATTAAATGCCTATCTCAGTAAACATATAGAAAAAGCTATTCATTGAGAAGAAAAGTCCATTTATAGTCTGTAATTTCTTCAAAAGCCTTATTACTCGCTTGAAAAGGTTTTATAATCTCATAATTGATTTTAAGTTGAATTTTTTTACATTTTTAGTTAAAACAGATTATAGATGAATGTCTATCTCAAGAAAGGTGAAGAAAAGGAATTCATTAACAAGAAAAGTCCATTTATAGTCACTCATTTCTTCAAAAGCATTATTACTTGCTTGAAACGGTTTTATAATCTCATAATTGATTTTAAGTTAAATTTGTTTACATTTTTCATTAAAACTAATTATTATTAAATGCTTATCTTGGTAAACGTGTAGAAAAAGTCATTTATTAAGAAGAAAAGTCTATTTATGGTCTGTCATTCATTCAGAAGCCTTATTACTCTCTTTAAAAGGTTTTATAGTTCCAAAATTAATTTTAAGTTAATTTTTTTAACATTTTTGGCTAAAACAGATTATAAGTGGATGTCTACCTTAAGAAACATGAAGAAAAAGGCATTCATTGGAAAAAAAATCCATTTATAGTCACCCATTCCTTCAAAAGCCTCATTACTCGTTTTAAATGGTTTTATGATCTCATAATTGATTTTAAGTTGAATTTTCTTACATTTTCATTGAAACAGACTATTATTGAATGCCTGTCATGCAAAACGTGTAGAAAAAGTCATTTATTGAGAAGAAAAGTTCATTTATAGTCTGTCATTCCTTCAAAAGCCTTATTACTCACTTTAAAAAGTTTTATAATCTCATAATTGATTTTAAGTTTTATACATTTTTTATTAAACAGACTATTATTGATTGCCTGTTTTGCTAAACGTGTAGCAAAAGCCATTCATTAGATGGCTATAATGTTTTACATTTTTGGTTAAAAATGTAATTTTTTAAGTTAAATTTTTTAACATTTTCGATTAAAAAAGGCTATAGATGAATGTCTACCTTGAGGAACGTGAAGCAAAAGACATCAATTAGGATGAAATGTTCATTTATATTCAGTCAAGCCTTCGAAAGCCTTATTATTTACTTTAAATGGTTTTGTAAAGTAATAATTGATTTTAAGTTAAATTTTTTTATATTTTTGATTTAAACAGACTATAACTGAATGTCTTCCTGTTTAGTTGAAGAATTAATGAATGGATTAAAAGGCTTTCGAAGCCAAGTTAAAACCAAGTAGTTTTGAAGTGTTTTGGGGACTAATGTGCGAATTATTTTTCCTAACATTGGGAAAGTGTTATGAGCATTTTTTAATTGTTAAAAATTAGTTTTATCAAATTAAATTACTGCATGTTTTGGCCAAACTTGATTCAGTATGAAAAAGGTTCATAAAAATCATATTTCAAGGCCCAAAACAATAAAGATTCAATGTAGAAAATTTTGGACAGCTATGATCGGTTTTGGTGGCTTAATTCTTCATGAATTTTGTGTTTAATTGTTAAACACACTTGCTGAAATTTTTAAGTAACTTTTTCATGAGTTTGACTCATGATTTATGGAGTTTTAAGAGCACTTAAATACCATCTATTTAATTTTGGGTGACCAATAAAAATAGAAAATTGTTTCATACTTTAAAAGCAATTCTTAAACTTAAGGATAGAATTTTAATTTTGGGTGCTTCATAAAAATAGGAAATTGTTTCTTAATTTAAAAGAAATTCCTAAAATTAAGGGTAGCATTTTAATTTGAGAAATTGATAGGAAATAGTTTCCTACTTTACAAGAAATTTCTAAAGTTATGTAATAGCATTGAACTTTTCTTAAAATTTTAGTTTGACTAGAAGTTTTCAAAATTTGTTAAGTCACCATTTAGGATACTTGAACAACATACAATTTAGGAAACTAATCCATGTTCTAAATGTTAGAAATT
>NW_018397431.1:7636-7799 GCF_002168275.2 Theobroma umbraticum
TTTTTTGAGGCAGACATTCAATTATAGTCTGTTTTAACTAAAAATATGAAAAAATTGACCTTAAAATAATTATGAGATTATAAAACTATTTAAAACGAGTAATAAGGCTTTTGAAGGGATGGGTAACTATAAATGAACATTTTCTATCAATGAATGTTTTTTT
>NW_018397431.1:7987-8719 GCF_002168275.2 Theobroma umbraticum
TACTAATGAATGCCTTTTCTTCACGTTTCTCGAGATAAATATTCAATTGCAATCTATTTTAATTAAAATTATAAAAAAAATTATAACGATCGCTCTTCGATCGCTACCGGTGTCCAAGTCTCACCGAAAATCCCGCCAAGTCTTGAACAAGCCTTACTTAAAACATTAGTCGCTACCTCTTTTTCATACCATCAATCTATAAAATCATTTCAAACCATAAAATTCTTTGTAATGAGAATTGAACAATGATCTTTATCAATTGAATAAACCTTTATTCCACATAATCATAAAAATAATACATTATGACTTATAATCTCCAAATGTACATTTGTATCGACACAATTGTCTAATTTCAAAATAATTTACACTAGGACGACTTGACCTTAAACAGTAGAGTGACTTAGATTAAGGTGCTATGAAATGCCTTTACCTATCAGCGGTGGATTGAAATTGTCGATGACTACACGCTAAGCTGATCACTATCAGCAAAAGGGAAATAAATGGGTGATGAGTCTCACAGACTCAGTGATCATTGGCTCCGTGAGCAGGGCATAAATGGGAAACAAGCATAAGGCAGATAAGTTGAATAGTAAAATCAAGATATCAAATCACAGTCTTAAAGTACCAAATCATAGGTAAGATATTTGTGCCTTGTAAAAACATTCTGTAAAATCATAATGCAGCATTTCACTTGGCAAGATAGTACAAAAAACAAGTGTAGCAAACAAAGTT
>NW_018397431.1:8729-8938 GCF_002168275.2 Theobroma umbraticum
AATCATATTGCACATTTTACTTGAAAAAGCGATGTCAAAAAGAATATAGCAAAATCGAGATTCAACATCAAACATTATTTGCCATAAAATATGAATAACTGTTTAAAGCATGCATGCTCCCAAAACATGTGGCATGTAAAGAAAGCAAGTGTACAGCCACGTAAAACATCTCATGTTTGTCAAGTAAGCACTGAGAGCTTTATTTCAAA
>NW_018397431.1:9238-10088 GCF_002168275.2 Theobroma umbraticum
TGGCCTTGCCACGTAATCACAGACTATGGCCCCAGCCACGTCTAACAGCCTGTCAGAGACCCAAAGGTTCTCTAGCTAGAGCTCACTTGTGACAAAGGTCACACTTAACCGAAGTGACAGCCGGCCTACTCTCAAAGCTCTTGGTTTGTCAAAATCGTTTTCAAAATCAAATTAGGTTTTTCAAGGCTTTTCCTTTAAATCATTTGAAATCAGGGCTTGATACCCCTTTAAATTACCTTTCAAGTTAAATGGCATGGTGTAATCATTTGTACAAAGATCGAAATAAAATCAAAGCTCAAAACTTGGCATTCAAAATTGTTTAACAAATGCATTTACCTATGCATATCACACAAAAATACAAGGCACAGACTTTGAAGCAAATATAATGAAAGGCTTGTTTCCCGATTTCTAAAACTCTTTACTTGTATTGCTTATCTATAGGTATATCCAAATCACTTTAAAAACACTTGCATCCACAAACTTTCTATGGTTTCTACCAACTCATGCTTTTCACAATAACAATATACAAATCATGGTAAATCCATTTAAAATTACCTATAAAGGCTAATAGCTTATGCTATCCACAAATGCTAGTAAGGAAACCAATCACGTTTGTTAACGTAAATTAATATATAATACAGAGATTTTAAAATCGACACCCCTTACTCACTTTACGATAGCGGGATACTACATCGCTATTGATTTGGGCACGTATCTACATAATTCCACTCACCGGTTAACCGTTACCTCCTTTGACACGCCACCATAGCACACTTTCTTACTTATTTTTTCTTTAGCATCCATCCAAACCCAATTTATTTAATTATTCTCATAAAGGGTAGCATATCAA
>NW_018397431.1:10303-10580 GCF_002168275.2 Theobroma umbraticum
CCACACAATATAGTCACTTTGCTTGCTTACCTCTCGGTTTAAGATTGAATTTCCCGAATGTGATTCACAACTTCTACACTTATAAGATTACTTTGCTGCCACAACCACAATCAATCAATATACATCTCATTTTTCCTTTCTACTTATAATTTCAATACTAAAACACTTACCCATTGTCCATTTAGCTTCAAAATCACCACGGATTCTAAGATCTACTTGCATCCATGCCTCGGGTCCTTTGAATCCATGTGGGTTCTTGCTACCACAACAAAAACAC
>NW_018397431.1:10680-10792 GCF_002168275.2 Theobroma umbraticum
GACCACCTTCCTTTTTACCTTATTTTGCTCCATTTTCTCTTGATTCTCTCTCATCGGTGGATTGCCCAAAGTTGTATGTCTTGGTGGCTTATTTCTTTTCTCTTTCATGTGA
>NW_018397431.1:11036-11154 GCF_002168275.2 Theobroma umbraticum
TTCAAATATTGAGAATTGCATATAAGTCCTCTAACTTTTCCTTATTTACCGTGCAGCCTTCCAAACTTTCATGCTTTATAATTTAGCCCTTCCAACTCTTCTTAAATTTCGATTTCCT
>NW_018397431.1:11281-11655 GCF_002168275.2 Theobroma umbraticum
GCACTTCATCAACGTATCATCATAATATTTAAATATATACTTACTCACTCGTGCTCTATTTAATAAGGCACGTGGGTGACTATAATGTCGTTTTTCTTCTGAATTTCTTTCGTCCTTCTTCTACCCCACTTAGATTAGTCATGTAATCTTCTTCTATTACTAATCTCAATAATAATTAAAATATTAATATTTTAATATTATTTTATCTCAAAATTCTCCGCTTATCCCCTCAGGTCTCAAAGTGTCTCACTTTGCCCCAATTAGCTTCCAAATCACCCTTTTAATCTGTTAATTCTTCCCCGATAATAATATTATTATTTAATTATTATTTTATCCCATTGAAATATTTTTTTTTCAAAATATTCCTTTCGCCT
>NW_018397431.1:11665-12151 GCF_002168275.2 Theobroma umbraticum
TCTTGCACTTAAATTTACGTCCATCAACCCTCTGTCTCGTCGACGAGATCATATTAGCTCTTATACGAGGGTACGGGGTGTTATAGTCTCCCCTACTTAAATAGAATTCATCCTTGAATTCACGTCAGCGTTACGCTATCAATCTCACTTTATGATCTTATTTCATTTCTTGCTCTTAGGGATTTTAATTTATCCACTTAATTCACCTTCAGTTTGACTAGAACAATTTACTTAGGTCTATTATCATCTTCGGAGCAAAACAACAGTATCTCTGACAATTATGCTCTTCTTATCATTAAGATCCTGAGTACACCTTTAACTCCGTTGTTATCATTAAAGACAATTCAACCTCAATCATACCAATATTGATAACATATCATTCTGGCTTATGTATACCTAACCACCATCTTATTACTACGTTTCTTGTCGAGTTTCTCAACATTCATTCATCTTACCCCATATACTATTACATAACTTATATCATTA
>NW_018397431.1:12422-12600 GCF_002168275.2 Theobroma umbraticum
TCTAATCCTTCGTGTCTCAAAATACAATGTCATCATATGACTTAGAACATTTTTACCAACATTAACAAAATTAAATTTTATCTTTCTTAATCAATTTCTCCAAACATTTGCATTATGATATTATCACCATTTATTCCCCATTCATTACGCTATTGCCTTGTGGGGAGTCTACAATAGT
>NW_018397431.1:12610-12688 GCF_002168275.2 Theobroma umbraticum
CACTTTATTACTTCTTACATCTCAATCATACTAATCCATCTTGTTGGCTTAACCACACCATAGATTCCATTTCTTGAT
>NW_018397431.1:12698-12802 GCF_002168275.2 Theobroma umbraticum
TATTTATTGCTCCAAAATTCCCTTATATCCATGTACCTCAATTTCTAATGGTATTTCTTATCATTATATCATTTATTCAGCTCATCAAACACATTGAGTTCAAA
>NW_018397431.1:12812-12985 GCF_002168275.2 Theobroma umbraticum
CTAAGAATAATCCTTCACTTTAGTCGGTCGCATAATCATCTCCACATATATGTATGCCACACACATTTCATGTCAACAGTTATCATTATGTGTAAGGATCTTCATGTCAAACACGTTCGGACTAAATTTCAATTTATATGTTCCCATCCATAACCAAGATTCAATATCATATT
>NW_018397431.1:13225-14507 GCF_002168275.2 Theobroma umbraticum
TTGGATGTTTAAGTTGCCATTTAACTTACATCCTACCATAAGTTATCCCTTATGTAACCCATATAAATTCACATTATGTCTTTGCATAACTTCACATAATTAACATGCTTGTACTCTTTCCCTATCATTTCCATCCATATGCATGAGTTTTCATTATACCATGTATCATGGTATCACAATGTTATTAACGGCATCTCAATTGCCAAACACCATTTTCATCAATTTGCAATCTAGTTATTCATATATGCTTTATAATCTCATCGATCTTTCAAGGCTCATCTTTACTTGATCATTACATCTTTTGCAATATCACAATTCTTATAAGTCATTGTTATTTCTCAATCATCTTTAATACTTCAAACATATAAAGCGAGTAGTAAGGTTTTTGAAGGAATGAGAGACTATAAATGGACATTTCTTCAAAATGAATGGCTTTTTCTATACGTTTCTTGATGCAGACATTCAATTATAATCTATTGTCACCAAAAGTGTAAAAAAAATTCAACTTAAAATCAATTTTTAGATTATAAAATCATTTAAAGTGAGTAGTAAGGCTTTCGAAGCAATGGGTGACAATAAGTGGACTTTTTTTCCCAATGAATGCTTTTGTCTTCACGTTTTTCGAGATAGACAATCAATTATAATCTGTTTTAACCGAAAATATAAAAACATTCAAATTAAAATTAATTATGAGATTATAAATCCATTTAAAGCGAGTAATAAGGCTTTTCAAAGAGTGTGAGACTATAAATGGACATTTCTTCTAAATGAATGGCTTTTTCTATACGTTTCCTGAGGCAAACATTCAATTATAATCCATTTTAACCAAAAATGTAAAACAAATTCAACTTAAAATCAATTTTCAGATTATAAAACCATTTAGAGTGAGTAGTAAGGCTTTTGAAGCAGTGGGTGACAATGAATAGACTTTTTTTGCCAATGAATGCCTTTGACTTCACATTTCTAAAGGTAGACAATCAATTATAATCCGTTTTAACTGAAAATGTAAAAACATTCAACTTAAAATCAATTATGAGATTATAAATCCATTTAAAGCTAGTAATAAGGCTTTTGAAGGAATGGGAGGCTATAAATAGACTTTTCTTCCCAATGAATAGCCTTTTCTATACGTTTCCCAAGGTAGATATTCAATTATAATCTGTTTTAACCAAAAATGTAAAAAAAATTCAACTAAAAATTAATTTTGATATTATAAAACCGTTTAAAGTGAGTAGTAAGGGTTTTGAAGGAATGGGTGACTATAAATGGAGGTTTTTGCCAA
>NW_018397431.1:14911-15259 GCF_002168275.2 Theobroma umbraticum
AATCAATTATGAGATTATAAAACCATTTAAAGAGAGTAATCAGGCTTTTGAAGGAATGAGCGAATATAAATAGACTTTTCTTCCTAAGGAAAGCATTTTTTTCACATTTCTTGAGATAGACATCCGATTATAAAATGTTTTACATAAAATTGAGAAAAAAATTCAACTTAAAATCAATTTGAGATTACAAAACTATTTAAAAGAGAGTAATACAGTTTTTGAAGAAATGGATAACTATAAATGAACTTTTCTTGTCAACGAATGCCTTTTTCTTCACGTTTTTCAAGGTAGACATTCAATTATAGTTTGTTTAAACCAAAAAAGTAAAATAATTCAACTTAAAATTAA
>NW_018397431.1:15269-15450 GCF_002168275.2 Theobroma umbraticum
ACAAAACCATTTAAAGCAAGTAATAAGGCTTTCAAAAGAATGGTTGACTATAAATGAACTTTTCATGGGAATGGATAGCTTTTGCTTCATGTTCCGCAAGGTAGGCATTCAATTATAGGCTTTTTTGATAAAAAATGTAAAAAAATGCAACTTAAAATCAATTATGAGATTATAAAACCAT
>NW_018397431.1:15704-15927 GCF_002168275.2 Theobroma umbraticum
ATTATGAGATTATAAGACCATTTGAAGGGAGTAATCAAGCTTTTGAAGGAATGAGTGAATCTAAATAGACTTTTCTTCTCAATGAATGCCTTTTTTCATGTTTCTCTAGGTAGACATCTGATTATAATATGTTTTAAACAAAATTGTAAAAAAAATTTTACTTAAAATCAATTTTGAGATTACAAAACCATTTAAAGTTAGTAATACGGCTTTTGAAGGAATG
>NW_018397431.1:15937-16047 GCF_002168275.2 Theobroma umbraticum
AATGGACTTTTCTTGCCAATGAATGTCATTTGTTTCACGTTTCTCAAGGTAAACATTCAATTATAGTATGTTCAAATGAAAAATGTAAAATAATTCAACTTAAAATCAAT
>NW_018397431.1:16057-16220 GCF_002168275.2 Theobroma umbraticum
CAAAACTATTTAAAGCAAGTAATGAGGCTTTCAAAGAAAAGTGTAACACCCCTACCCTCGTTTAGAAGTTAATAAGACTCTATCAATGAGAAGAAGAGTTATTTGACATAAGTCTAAGTGTCAGAGAACGGTGATAGGTAAAAAAAATATTTTGAAATAAAAT
>NW_018397431.1:16320-16476 GCF_002168275.2 Theobroma umbraticum
TATGAAAATAAGTAAGTTTATGCTAAATAATCATTTAAATCAAATATCAACCCAGTCATGGAAAGATTCCTACCATCGAAATCACTTAACATGTGGTTTAAAGTAATTTAGTGCCATCATGCATGCTCCCATAAAATCCAACATTTTACAAAGCTT
>NW_018397431.1:16486-16966 GCF_002168275.2 Theobroma umbraticum
TCATAAATCACCTCGTACGCGAAGAATTAAATCAAATTTCATCGTATAAGTAAAGGAGCAGCAGAAAAACTATTATTTTTGACCATGTGAAAACTACTTATGTAAAAAACCCAAAGAGATATCACTCTCGAGTAGGTGGAAAAATAAAGAGCACGTGGACTCGCTTCCACGTAATAACATCCGAGAGATCCGCTCCACCGGATCCCTATATGCCATGGCAGTTTCAATGATGTTGGTCGACGTTGGAGAAATCAGGTGGTCACAACCACATATATTACTAGTGGTCTAGCCAGAACAATCATAGACCATGGCCCTAGCTAGGTCTAATAGCCCGTCAGCAACCCAAAGGTTCTCTAGCTAAAGCTCACTTGTGCACAAGGGTTACACTTAACTGAAGTGACAACTGACATACTCTCGAATCTCCCCATTTAATAAAACCATTTTAAAATATAGTTGGGTCCTCAAAATTTCATTTCAAAA
>NW_018397431.1:17172-17284 GCF_002168275.2 Theobroma umbraticum
ATATTCAAAGCCATTTTCAAAGTCATAACATCCATAATTTCCTAACATTTCTACAAACTCATGCTTTTCACAATTTTTCATTAAAATAAATTAACACATATTTATATATATA
>NW_018397431.1:17504-17634 GCF_002168275.2 Theobroma umbraticum
ACAACTTTCTTACCCAAATTTCATAGTAAATCCCATGCTTATATAATCATACATAGTAGCAATTTTTACCAAAGAATTCTTAAATCTTTACATGCATAATTCTTATCTTTTGTTTCATTCAATATTACAT
>NW_018397431.1:18096-18311 GCF_002168275.2 Theobroma umbraticum
ATTTATTCTTTACATGTGGTTAAAATTGCAAGTCAAAAGCTTTTGTATCCTTCATCCGCTACCTTCATTGACTATTCTTTCACTTTTATTATTTTCTCTTCTTTTCTCTTCATTTTCTTTGCATAGGCGGATTGCTTAAGACTTAATGGCTTTATTTGTCATTTCTTCCTTGTACTTTGTGTGGAAAAATTACAAAGCAAAAGCCTTTGAAATCT
>NW_018397431.1:18571-18703 GCF_002168275.2 Theobroma umbraticum
TTTTATTAAGTCCTCCCATCATTCCTTAAATTTCAATTTTCTTCTATTTTCCTTTTTTGACATGTGTACAAATATAAAATAAGATTTTCACCCCATCAACGTGTCACCATAATATTTAAATATATACTTACC
>NW_018397431.1:18713-18860 GCF_002168275.2 Theobroma umbraticum
CTATTTAATAAAGACACGCGGGTCCCTCTAACCTCGTTTTTCTTTCAAATTCTTCTTTTCTTCTTCCCCTCCATTTGGATTAGTCATATAACACTCTCTTTTAACTAATCTCACTAATAAATAAAATATTAATAATTTAATAATATT
>NW_018397432.1:0-1194 GCF_002168275.2 Theobroma umbraticum
AATGAATCCCTTTTTCTTCATGTTTCTCAATGTAGATATTCAATTATACTATGTTTTAATCAAAAAAGTAAAACAAATTGAACTTAAAATCAATTTTGAGAGTATAAAACCATTTAAAGTGAGTAATAAGGCTTTTAAAGGAATGAAAGACTATAAATGGAGTTTTCTTGCCAATGAATGCTTTTTATTCATGTTCCTCAAGGTAGATAATTAGTTATAGTATGTTTTAAGTAAAAATGTAAAAACAATTCAAGTTAAAATCAATTATGAGATTATAAAACCATTTAAAGCGAGAAATAAGGCTTTTGAAAAAAATGGTGACTATAAATGGACTTTTCTTGCCAATGAATTCTTTTTTCATCATGTTTCTTGAGATACACATTCAATTATAATCTGTTTTGATCAAAAATGTTAAAAAAATTAAATTTAAAATCAATTTTGAGATTATAAAGCCATTTAAAATAAGTAATAAGGCTCTTGAAGAAATGGGTGACTATAGTGGACTTTTCTTACTAATGATTGCATTTTTCTTCATGTATCTCGAGGTAGATATTCAATTATTGTCTGTTTTAACTAAAAATTTAAAACAATTCAACTGAAAATCATTTATGGGATTATAAAATAATTTAAAGCAAGTAATAAGACATTTGAAGGACTGGGTGACTATAAATAGACTTTTTTTTCTTAATGAATGGTATTTTCTTCAGGTTTCAAAAGGTAGCTATTCAATTATAGTTTATTTGAAGGAAAAATGTAAAAAAATTTAACAAAAAATCAATCATGAGATTATAAAACCTTTTACAGCGAGTAATAAAGCTTTTGAAAGAATGAGTGACTATAAACAAACATTTTTTTATCAATGAATGACTTTTTCTTCATGTTTCTCAAAGAGGACATTCAATTATAGTCTATTTTTAGGAAAAATGTAAAAACATTCAACTTAAAATCAATTATGAGATTATAATACTATTTAAAGTGAAAAATAAAGCTTTTGAAGGAGTGGCTGACTATAAATGGACTTTTCTTACCAATGAATGCCTTTTTCTTCATGTTTCTTGAGATACACATTCAATTATAATCTGTTTTGACTAAAAATGTTAAAAAAAACTGAACTTAAAATCAATTTTGAGAGTATAAAGTCATTTAAACTGAGTGATAAGACTTTTGAAAAAATAGGTTACTATAATGGACTTT
>NW_018397432.1:1294-1544 GCF_002168275.2 Theobroma umbraticum
CTCGCTGTAAATGGTTTTATAATCTCATGATTGATTTTATGTTAAATTTTTTTACATTTTTCCTTCAAATAAACTATAATTGAATGTCTGCCTTTTGAAACCTGAAGAAAATGCCATTCATTAAGAAAAAAAAGTTCATTTATAGTCACGCATTCCTTCAAATGTCTCATTACTTGCTTTAAATGACTTTATAATCCCATAATTGATTTTTAGTTGAATTATTTTAAATTTTTAGTTAAAACAGACAATA
>NW_018397432.1:1554-1636 GCF_002168275.2 Theobroma umbraticum
TACCTCGAGATACGTGAAGAAAAATGCATTCATTGGCAAGAAAAGTCCACTATAGTCACCCATTTCTTCAAGAGCCTTATTA
>NW_018397432.1:1646-1804 GCF_002168275.2 Theobroma umbraticum
ATGGCTTTATAATCTCAAAATTGATTTTAAATTTAATTTTTTTAAAATTTTTGATCAAAACAGATTGTAATTGAATGTGTATCTCAGGAAACATGATGAAAAAAACATTCATTGGCAAGAAAAGTCCATTTATAGTCACCACTTTTTTCAAAAGCCTT
>NW_018397432.1:1834-1998 GCF_002168275.2 Theobroma umbraticum
ATAATTGATTTTAACTTGAATTGTTTTTACATTTTTACTTAAAACATACTATAATTAATTATCTACCTTGAGGAACATGAATAAAAAGCATTCATTGGCAAGAAAACTCTATTTATAGTCTTTCATTCCTTTAAAAGCCTTATTACTCACTTTAAATGGTTTTA
>NW_018397432.1:2402-2513 GCF_002168275.2 Theobroma umbraticum
TAATCCCATAATTGATTTTAAGTTGAATTGTTTTACATTTTTAGTTAAAATAGACAATAACTAAATGTCTACCTCAAGAAACATGAAGAAAAATGTATTCATTGACAAGAA
>NW_018397432.1:2523-2704 GCF_002168275.2 Theobroma umbraticum
TAGTAATCCATTTTTTCAAAAACTTTATTACTCAATTTAAATGGCTTTATACTCTCAAAATTTATTTTAATTTCAATTTTTTTAACATTTGTGGTCAAAAAAGATTATAATTGAATGTGTATCTCAAGAAACATGAAGAAGAAGGCATTTATTGGTAAGAAAAGTCCATTTATAGTCACCT
>NW_018397432.1:3114-3238 GCF_002168275.2 Theobroma umbraticum
AGGAAACGTGTAAAAAAAGCCATTCATTAAGAAGAAAAGTTCATTTATAGTCACTCATTCTTTCAAATGCCTTGTTACTCGCTTTAAATAATTTTATATTTTCATAATTGATTTTAAGTTGAAT
>NW_018397432.1:3338-3441 GCF_002168275.2 Theobroma umbraticum
TGAATGTCTGCCTCGAGAAACATGTAGAAAAAGTCATTCATTGAGAAAAAAAGTCTATTTATAGTCACCCATTCTTTCGAAAGCTTTATTACTCGCTTTAAAT
>NW_018397432.1:3451-5392 GCF_002168275.2 Theobroma umbraticum
TCTCATAATTGATTTTATATTGAATTGTTTTACATTTTTGATCGAAATCAACTATAAATGAATGTCTACTTCCAGAAACGTGAAAAAAAAGCATTCATTGGTAAGAAAAGTCCATTTATAGTCACCTATTTTATCAAAAGCCTTATTACTCACTTTAAATGGTTTTATTGTCTCATAATTGATTTTAAGTTGAATTGTTTTTTTCATTTTTCATTAAAATAGACTATAATTGAATTCCTACCTTAGAAAACGTGAAGAAAAAAGTATTTATCGACAAGAAAAGTCCATTTGTAGTCTTTCATTCCTTCAAAAGCCTTATTACTCACTTTAAATGGTTTTATGCTCTCAAAATTGATTTTAAGTTTAATTTTTTTAACTTTTTTGGTCAAAATAGATTATAATTGAATGTTTATATTGAGAAACAGGAGGAAAAAGGGATTAATTGGCAAGAAAAGTCGATTTATTGTCACTCATTCTTTCAAAAGCCGTATTACTCGCTTTAAAAAGTTTTATAATCTCATAATTGATTTTATGTTGAATATTTTTACATTTTTCATTAAAATAGACTATAATTGAATGCTAGCCATAGGAAGCATATAGAAAAAGCCATTCATTAAGAAGAAAATTTCATTTATAGTCACCCATTTCTTCAAATGCCTTATTACTCGCTTTAAATGATTTTATAATCTCATAATTAATTTTAAGTTGAATTGTTTTACATTTTTAGTTAAACAGACAATAATTAAATGTTTACCTTGAGAAACGTGAAGAAAAATGCATTTATTGGCAAGACAAGCTGATTATAGTAACCTATTTTTTTAAAAGCCTTATTACTCAATTTAAATGGCTTTATACTCTCAAATTGATTTTAAGTTCAATTTTTTTAACATTTTTGGTCAAAACAGATTATAATTGAATGTGTATGTCAAGAAACATGAAGAAAAACGTATTCATTGATAAGAAAAGTCCATTATAGTCACCAATTTCTTCAAAAGCCTTATTACTCTTTTTAAATAGCTTTATAATCTCAAAATTGATTTTAAGTTTAATTTTTTTGACATTTTTAGTCAAAATAGATTATAATTGAATGTGTATCTCAAGAAACATGATGAAAAAGGAATTCATTGGTCAGAAAAGTCCATTTCTAGTCACCACTTTTTTCAAAAACCTTATAATTCGTTTTAAATAGTTTTATAATCTCATAATTGATTTTAAGTTAAATTTTTTTTTATATTTTTAGTTAAAACAGACTATAATTAATTGCCTACCTTGAGAAACGTGAAGAAAAAGTATTCATTGACAAGAAAAATCCATTTACAATTTCACATTCCTTCAAAAGCCTTATTACTCACTTTAAATGGTTTTATTCTTCCAAAATTGATTTTAAGTTCAATTTTTTTTTTACTTTTTTGGTTAAAACAGATTATAATTAAATGTTTAGATCGAGAAACATGAAGAAAAAGGGGTTCATTGGCAAGAAAAGTCGATATATTGTCACCCATTCCTTCAAAAGCCTTATTACTCGCTTTAAATAATTTTATAATCTAATAATTAATTTTAAGTTGAATTCTTTTACATTTTTTATTAAAACAGACTATAATTGAATGCATGCCTTGAGAAATATGTAGAAAAAGCTATTCATTAAGAAGAAAAGTCTATTTATAGTCACCCATTCCTTCGAAAGCCTTATTACTCGCTTTAAATGGTTTTATAATCTCATAATTGATTTTATGTTGAATTTTTTTACATTTTTGGTCGAAATCAACTATAAATGAATGTCTATCTCCAGAAACATGAAAAAAGGCATTCATTGGTAAGAAAAGTCCATTTATAGTCACCCATTCTATCAAAAGCCTTATTACTTGCTTTAAATAGTTTTATTGTCTTATAATTAATTTTAAGTTCAATTTTTTTACATTTTTCATTAAAATAGACTATAAT
>NW_018397432.1:5613-5752 GCF_002168275.2 Theobroma umbraticum
TTTGGTTAAAACAGATTATAATTAAATGTCTACATTGAGAAATGTGAAGAAAAATGGATTTATTGGTAAGAAAAGTCGATTTATTGTCACCCATTCATTCAAAAGCCTTATTACTCGCTTTAAATGGTTTTATAATCTC
>NW_018397432.1:5852-5988 GCF_002168275.2 Theobroma umbraticum
ATTAGATTATAAAACTATTTAAAGCGAGTAATAAGGCTTTTGAAGGAATGGGTAACAATATATTGACTTTTCTTGCCAATGAATCCTTTTTTCTTCATGTTTCTCGATGTAAACATTCAATTATAATCTGTTTTAA
>NW_018397432.1:5998-6210 GCF_002168275.2 Theobroma umbraticum
AAAAAAAAATTGAACTTAAAATCAATTTTGAAAGTATAAAACCATTTAAAGTGAGTAATAAGGCTTTTGATAGAATGTGAGATTGTAAATGGACTTTTCTTGCCAATGAATACTTTTTCTTCACATTTCTTAAGGTAGACAATTAATTATAGTCTGTCTTAACTAAAAATATAAAAAAAATTTAACTTAAAATCAATTATGAGATTATAAAA
>NW_018397432.1:6433-6666 GCF_002168275.2 Theobroma umbraticum
TTTGACCAAAAATGTCAAAACAATTGAACTTAAAATCAATTTTGAGATTATAAAGTCATTTAAAATGAGTAATAAGGATTTTGAAAAAGGTGGTGACTACAAATGGACTTTTTTTTGCCAATGAATGCCTTTCTTATCACGTTTCTTGAGATACACATTCAATTATAATCTGTTTTGACCAAAATTGTTAAAACAATTGAATTTAAAATCAATTTTGAGATTATAAAGCCATT
>NW_018397432.1:6676-8538 GCF_002168275.2 Theobroma umbraticum
AATAAAGCTTTTGAAGAAATGGGTGACTATAATGGACTTTTCTTACCAATGACTGCATTTTTCTTCATGTTTCTCAAGGTAGACATTCAATTATTGTCTGTTTTAACCAAAAATTTAAAATAATTCAACTTAAAATCAATTATGGGATTATAAAACCACTTAAAGCGAGTAATAAGGCATTTGAAAGAATGGGTTACTATAAATGGACTTTTCTTCTTAATGAATTGATTTTTCTTCATGTTTCCCAAGGTAGACATTCAATTATAGTCTATTTAATGTAAAAAAATTCAACATAAAATCAATCATGAGATTATAAAATCATTTACAGCGAGTAATAAGGCTTTTGAAGGAATGGGTGACTATAAACAGACTTTTTTTTGTCAATGAATGCCTTTTTCTGCACATTTCTCAAGGTAGACATTCCATTAGAGTCTGTTTTAAGGAAAATTATAAAAAAATTCAACTTAAAATCAATTATGAGATTATAACAATATTTAAAGCGAATAATAAGGCTTTGAAGGAGTAGGTGACTATAAATGGACTTTTCTTACCAATGAATGCCTTTTTCTTCATGTTTCTTGAGATACACATTCAATTATAATCTGTTTGATCAAAAATGTTAAAAAAATTGAACTTAAAATCAATTTTGAGAGTATAAAGCCATTTAAACTGAGTAATAAGGCTTTTGAAAAAATGGATTACTATAATGGACTTTTCTTCCCTATGAATGCATTTTTCTTAATGCTTCTCAAAGTAAACATTCAATTATTGTCTGTTTTAACTAAAAATGTAAAAGAATTCGGCGTACAATCAATTATGAGATTATAAAACCATTTATAACGAGTAATATGCCTTTTGAAAGAATGAGTGACCATAAATTAGCTTTTCTTCTCAATGTATGGATTTTTCTACATATTTCCCAAAGCAAGCATTCAATTATAGTCTATTTTAATAAAAAATATAAAAAAATTCAACATAAAATCAATTATGAGATTATAAAACTTTTTAAAGCGTGTAATATGGCTTTTGGAGGAATGAGTGACAATAAATAGACTTTTCTTACCAATGAATCCCTTTTTCTTCACATTTTTTAATGTAAACATTCAACTATAATATCTTTTAACCAAAAAAGTAAAAAAATTGAACTTAAAATCAATTTTGAGAGTATAAAACTATTTAAAGTCAGTAATAAGGCTTTTGAAGGAATGAGAGACTAAAAATAGACTTTTCTTACCAATGAATCCTTTTTCTTTATGTTCCTTAAGATAGACAATTAATTATAGTCTGTTTTAACAAAAAAAGTAAAAAAAAATTCAAGTTAAAATCAATTATGAGATTATAAAACCATTTAAAGCGAGTAATAAGGCTTCAGGAAAAACGGTGACTATAAATAGATGTTTCTTGTCAATGAATGCCTTTTTCATCAAGTTTCTTCATATACACAATCAATTATAATCTATTTTGACAAAAAATGTCAAAAAAATTGAACTTAAAATCAATTTTGAGATTATAAAGCCATTTAAAGTGAGTAATAAGGCTTTTAAAGAAATGGGTGACTATAATGGACTTTTCTTACCAATGAACACATTTTTCTTCACATTTCTTGAGGTAGACATTTAATTATTGTCTGTTTTAACTAAAAATGTAAAAAAAATTTAGCTTAAAATCAATTATGGGATTATAAAACTATTTATAGCAAGTAATAAGCCTTTTGAAGGAATGAGTGACCATAAATTAGCTTTTCTTCTGAATGTATAGATTTTTCTACATGTTTCCCAAGGCAGGCATTCAATTATAGTCTATTTTAACAAAAACTGTAAAAAAATTCAACATAAAATCAATTATGAGATTATAAAACTTTT
>NW_018397432.1:8548-8742 GCF_002168275.2 Theobroma umbraticum
AATAAGGCTTTTGAAAGAATGAGTGACAATAAATAGACTTTTCTTATCAATGAATCTCTTTTTCTTCACGTTTCTTAATGTAGACATTCAACTATAATATCTTTTAACCAAAAAAGGAAAAAAAATCGAACTTAAAATCAATTTCGAGAGTATAAAACCATTTAAAGTCAGTAATAAGGCTTTTGAAGGAATGA
>NW_018397432.1:8752-9067 GCF_002168275.2 Theobroma umbraticum
ATAGACTTTTCTTGCCAATGAATGCTTTTTCTTCATGTTCCTCAATGTAGACAATTAATTATAGTCTGTTTTAACAAAAAATGTCAAAACAAATTAAGTTAAAATCAATTATGAAATTATAAAACCATTTAAAGCGAGTAATAAGGCTTCTGAAAAAAATAGTGACTATAAAAGGACGTTTCTTGCCAATGAATGCCTTTTTCATCATGTTTCTTCAGATACACATTCAATTATAATCTTATTTGACAAAAAATGTCAAACAAATTGAGCTTAAAATCAATTTTGAGATTATAAAGCCATTTAAATTGAGTAATA
>NW_018397432.1:9077-9416 GCF_002168275.2 Theobroma umbraticum
AGAAATGGGTGACTATAATGGACTTTTTTTGCCAATGAATGCACTTTTCTTCACATTTTCTTGAGGTAGACATTCAATTATTGTCTGTTTTAGCAAAAAATATAAAATAATTCAACTTAAAATCATTTATGGGATTATAAAACCATTTAAAGCGAGCAATAAGGAATTTGAAAGAATGGGTGACTATAAATGGACTTTTCTTCTTAATAAATAGCTTTTTTTCATGTTTCTTAAAACAAGCATTCAATTATAGTCTATTTTAATTAAAAATATAAAAACATTTAACATAAAATCAATCATGAGAATATAAAACTATTTACAGCGAGTAATAAGGCTTTT
>NW_018397432.1:9488-9720 GCF_002168275.2 Theobroma umbraticum
ACATTCAATTATAGTCTGTTTTAAGGAAAAATGTAAATAAATTCAACTTAAAATCCATTATGAGATTATAACAGTATTTAAAGCGAATAATAAGGCTGTTGAAAAAAGTGATGATTATAAATGGACTTTTCAAATAAATGAATGCCTTTTTCTTCATGTTTCTTGAGATATACATTCAATTATAATATGTTTTGACCAAAAATGTTAAAAAAAATTAAACTTAAAATCAATT
>NW_018397432.1:9730-10129 GCF_002168275.2 Theobroma umbraticum
AAAGCCATTTAAACTGAGTAATAAGACTTTTGAAAAAATGGGTTACTATAATGGATTTTTCTTGCCAATGAATACATTTTTCTTCATGTTTCGTAAGGTAGACATTCAATTATTGTCTGCTTTAACAAAAATGTAAAACAATTCAATTTAAAATCAATTATGGGATTATAAAACTATTTATAGCGACTAATAAGCCTTTTGAAGAAATGAGTGACTATAAATTAGCTTTTTTTCTCAATGTATGGATTTTTCTACACGTTTCTTAAGGAAAACATTCAATTATAGTCTATTTTAATAAAAAATGAAAAAAAATTTAATATAAAACCAATTATGAGATTATAAAATTTTTTAAAGCGAGTAATAAGACTTTTGAAGGAATGGGTGACAATAAATAGACTT
>NW_018397432.1:10139-10274 GCF_002168275.2 Theobroma umbraticum
TGAATCCCTTTTTCTTCATGTTTTTCAAAGTCAACATTCAATTATAATATGTTTTAACCAAAAAAGTAAAAAAAATTGAATTTAAAATCAATTTTGAGAGTATAAAACCATTTAAAGTCAGTAATAAGGCTTTTG
>NW_018397432.1:10289-10483 GCF_002168275.2 Theobroma umbraticum
ATAAATAAACTTTTCTTGCCAATGAATGCTTTTTCTTCAGGTTCCTTCAAGTAGACAATTAATTATAGTCTGTTTTAACAAAAAAATGTAAAACAAATTCAAGTCAAAATCAATTATGAGATTATGAAATCATTTAAAGCGAGTAATAAGGCTTTTGAAAAAAACGGTGACTATAAATGGACTTTTCTTGCCAA
>NW_018397432.1:10493-11027 GCF_002168275.2 Theobroma umbraticum
TTTCATCATGTTTCTTGAGATACACATTAAATTATAATATTATTTTTGACAAAAATGTGAAAATTGAACTTAAAATCATTTGATTTATAAACCATTTAAAGTGACTAATAGGCTTTTAAGAAATGGGTGACTATAATGGACTTTTTTGCCATGAATGCATTTTTCTTCACATTTCTCAACGTAGACCTTCAATTATTGTGTGTTTTAACTAAAAATATAAAACAATTCAACTTAAAATCAATTATGAGATTATAAAACCATTTAGAGCGAGCAATAAGGTATTTGAAGGAATGGGTAAATGGACTTTTCTTCTTAATGAAAGGCTTTTCCTACACGTTTCCTAAGGCAAACATTCAATTATAGTCTATTTTAATGAAAAATATAAAAAAATTCAATATAAAATCAATTATGAGATTGTGAAACTTTTTAAAGCGAGTAATAAAGCTTTTGAAGGAATGGGTAAGAATAAATAGACTTTTCTTACCAATGAACCCCTTTTTCTTAATGTTTCTCAATGTAGACATTCAATTATAA
>NW_018397432.1:11037-11239 GCF_002168275.2 Theobroma umbraticum
CCAAAAAAGTAAAACAAATTGAACTTAATATCAATTTTGAGAGTATAAAATCATTTAAAATGACTAATAAGGCTTTTAAAGGAATGAGGGACTATAAATAGACTTCTCTTCTCAATGAATACTTTTTCTTCATGTTTCTCAAGGTAGACAATTAATCATAGTCTATTTTAACCAAAAATATAAAAAAAATTCAAGTTAAAAT
>NW_018397432.1:11249-11335 GCF_002168275.2 Theobroma umbraticum
ATTATAAAACCATTTAAAGCGAGTAATAAGGCTTTTGAAAATAGTGGTGACTATAAATAGACTTTTCTTGCCAATGAATGCCTTTT
>NW_018397432.1:11345-11428 GCF_002168275.2 Theobroma umbraticum
TCTTGAGATACACATTCAATTATAATATGTTTTGACCAAAAATGCCAAAAAAATTGAATTTAAAATCAATTTTGAGATTATAA
>NW_018397432.1:11438-11576 GCF_002168275.2 Theobroma umbraticum
AATGAGTAATAAGGCTTTTGAAGAAATGGGTGACTATAATGGAATTTTTTTGCCAATGAATGTATTTTTCTTCACATTTTTTGAGGTAGACATTCAATTATTATCTGTTTTAACCAAAAATATAAAACAATTCAACTT
>NW_018397432.1:11904-12018 GCF_002168275.2 Theobroma umbraticum
TATTTTAATGAAAAATGTAAAACAATTCAACATAAAATCAATTATGAGATTGTTAAACTTTTTAAAGCGAGCAATAAGGCTTTTGAACGAATGAGTGACAATAAATAGACTTTT
>NW_018397432.1:12118-12362 GCF_002168275.2 Theobroma umbraticum
ATAAAGCCATTTAAACTGAGTAATAAGGCTTTTGAAAAAATGGATTACTATAATAGAGTTTTCTTCCCAAAGAATGCATTTTTCTTCACGTTTCTCGAGGTAAACATTCAATTATTGTCTGTTTTAACCAATAATATAAAACAATTCAATTGAAAATCAATTATGGGATTATAAAACCATTTAAAGCAAGCAATAAGGCATTTGAAGGAATGGGTGACTATAAATGGACTTTTCTTCTTAATGA
>NW_018397432.1:12372-12523 GCF_002168275.2 Theobroma umbraticum
CTACACGTTTCTTAAGGCAAGCATTCAATTATAGTCTATTTTAATGAAAAATATAAAAAAAATTCAACATAAAATCTATTATGAGATTGTTAAACTTTTTAAAGCGAGTAATAAGGCTTTCGAAGGAATAGGTGGCAATAAATGGACTTTT
>NW_018397432.1:12775-12937 GCF_002168275.2 Theobroma umbraticum
AAAGTGAGTAATAAGGCTTTTGAAGGAATGAGAGACTATAAATGGACATTTCTTTCCAATGAATACTTTTTCTTCACGTTTCTCAAGGTAGACATTAAGTATAGTCTGTTTTAATTAAAAATATAAAAAAAAGTTAAAGTTAAAATCAATTATGAGATTATA
>NW_018397432.1:12947-13017 GCF_002168275.2 Theobroma umbraticum
AAGCGAGTAATAAGGCTTTTGATAAAAGTGGTCACTATAAATGGACTTTTCTTGCCAATGAATGCCTTTT
>NW_018397432.1:13027-13139 GCF_002168275.2 Theobroma umbraticum
TCTTGAGATACACATTCAATTATAATCTGTTTTGACCAAAATGCCAAAAAATTTGAATTTAAAATCAATTTTGAGATTATAAAGCCATTTAAAGTGAATAATAAGGCTTTTG
>NW_018397432.1:13169-13281 GCF_002168275.2 Theobroma umbraticum
TGCCAATGAATGCATTTTTCTTCATATTTCTCAAGGTAGACATTCAATTATTGTTTGTTTTAACCAAAATTTGAAACAATTCAGCTAAAAATCAATTATGAGATTATAAAAC
>NW_018397432.1:13291-13417 GCF_002168275.2 Theobroma umbraticum
GAGTAATAAGGCTTTTGAAGGAATGGGTGTCAATAAATATACTTTTCTTATTCATGAATCTCTTTTTCTTCATGTTTCACAATGTAGACATTCAATTATAATATGTTTTAATCAAAAAAGTAAAAA
>NW_018397432.1:13427-13526 GCF_002168275.2 Theobroma umbraticum
TAAAATTAATTTTGAGAGTATTAAACCATTTAAAGTAAGTAATAAGGATTTTGAAGGAATGGGAGACTATAAATAAACTTTTCTTACCAATGAATGCTT
>NW_018397432.1:13536-13629 GCF_002168275.2 Theobroma umbraticum
TTCTTCAAGGTAGACAATTAATTATAGTCTATTTTAACAGAAAATGTAAAAACAATTCAACTTAAAATCAATTATGAGATTATAAAACCATTT
>NW_018397432.1:13797-14045 GCF_002168275.2 Theobroma umbraticum
CAATTTTGAGATTATAAAGCCATTTAAAGTGAGTAATAAGGCTTTTAAAGAAATAGGTGACTATAATGAACTTTTCTTGTCAATGAATGCATTTTTCTTCATATTTCTCAAGGTATACATTCAATTATTTTTTGTTTTAACTAAAAAAATAAAACAATTCAACTCAAAATCAATTATGAGATTATAAAACCATTTAAGGCGAACGATAAGGCATTTGAAGGAATTGGTGACTATAAATGGACTTTTCT
>NW_018397432.1:14055-14184 GCF_002168275.2 Theobroma umbraticum
TGGCTTTTTCTACATGTTTCCTAAGGCAAGCATTGAATTATAGTCTATTTTAATGAAAAATGTAAAAAAATTCAAAATAAAATCAATTATGAGATTGTTAAACATTTTAAAGCGAGTAATAAGGCTTTT
>NW_018397432.1:14194-14316 GCF_002168275.2 Theobroma umbraticum
GTGACAATAAATAGACTTTTCTTATCAATAAATCCCTTTTCTTGATGTTTCTCAATGTAGGCATTCAATTATAATCTCTTTTAATCCGAAAAAGTAAAAAAAATTGAACTTAAAATCAATTT
>NW_018397432.1:14326-14512 GCF_002168275.2 Theobroma umbraticum
AAACTATTTAAAGTGAGTAATAAGGCTTTTAAAGAAATGAGAGACTATAAATAGATTTTTCTTCCAAATGAATGCTTTTTCTTCAAGTTCCTCAAGGTAGATAATTAATTATAGTCTATTTTAACCAAAATGTTAAAAAAATTCAAGTTAAAATTAATTATGAGATTATAAAACTATTTAAAGTGA
>NW_018397432.1:14535-14673 GCF_002168275.2 Theobroma umbraticum
GGTGACTATAAATGGACTTTTCTTGCCAATGAATGCCTTTTTTATTATGTTTCTTGAGATACACATTCAATTATAATCTGTTTTGATCATAAATGTCAAAAAAATTAAATTTAAAACCAATTTTGAGATTATAAAGCC
>NW_018397432.1:14683-14840 GCF_002168275.2 Theobroma umbraticum
AGTAATAAGGCTTTTGAAGAAATAGAAGACTATATTGGACTTTTCTTACTAATGAATGCATTTTTCGTCATGTTTCTCGAGGTAAACATTCAATTATTATCTGTTTTAACTAAAAATTTAAAACAATTCAACTTAAAATCAATTATGGGATTATAAA
>NW_018397432.1:14850-15107 GCF_002168275.2 Theobroma umbraticum
GCGAGTAATAAGGCTTTTGAAGAAATGGGTTACTATAATAGAGTTTTCTTGCCAACGAATGCATTTTCCTTACATTTCTCGAGGTAGACATTCAATTATTATCTGTGTGAACTAAAAATATAAAACATTTCAACTTAAAATCAATTATGGGAATATAAAACCATTTAAAGCGAGTAATAGGGCATTTGAAGGATTGAATGACTATAAATGGACTTTTCTTCTTAATGAATGGCTTTTTCTACATGTTTCGTAAGGCA
>NW_018397432.1:15121-15207 GCF_002168275.2 Theobroma umbraticum
GTCTATTTTAATGAAAAATATAAAAAAATTCAACATAAAATCAATTATGAGATTGTTAAACTTTTTAAAGTGAGTAATAAGGCTTT
>NW_018397432.1:15217-15393 GCF_002168275.2 Theobroma umbraticum
GGTGACGATAAATAGACTTTTCTAACCAATGAATCCCTTTTTCTTTACGTTTCTCAATGTAAACATTCAACTATAATATCTTTTAAGTAAAAAAGTAAAAAAAATTAACTTAAAATCAATTTTGAGAGTATAAAACCATTTAAAGTCAAAAATAAGGCTTTTGAAGGAATGAGAGA
>NW_018397432.1:15403-15505 GCF_002168275.2 Theobroma umbraticum
ACTTTTCTTTCCAATGAATGTTTTTTCTTCATGTGCCTCAGAGTACACAATTAACTATAATCTATTTTAACTAAAAATATAAAAAAACTTCAAGTTAAAATC
>NW_018397432.1:15515-15740 GCF_002168275.2 Theobroma umbraticum
TTATAAAACCATTTAAAGAGAGTAATAAGGCTTTTCAAAAAATTGATGAAAATAAATGGGCTTTTCTTGCGAATGAATACCTTTTTCATCAGGTTTCTTGAGATACACATTCAACTATAATCTGTTTTGACCAAAAATGTTAAAAACATTTAACTTAAAATCAATATTGATATTATAAAGCCATTTAAAGTGAGTAATAAGGCTTTTGAAGAAATGGGTGACTAT
>NW_018397432.1:15903-16176 GCF_002168275.2 Theobroma umbraticum
TAAAACTATTTAAAGCGAGTAATAAGCCTTTTAAAGAAATGGGTGACTATAAATTAGATTTTCTTCCCAATGTATGGATTTGTCTACACGTTTTCCAAGACAGGCATTCAATTATAGTCTATTTTAATGAAAAATATAACAAAAATTCAACATAAAATAAATTACGAAATTATAAAACTTTTTAAGGCGAGTAATAAGGCTTTTGAAGAAATGGGTGACAATAAATAGAACTTTCTTACCGATGAATCTTTTTTTCTTCACATTTCTCAAAAT
>NW_018397432.1:16306-16442 GCF_002168275.2 Theobroma umbraticum
TAAGGCTTTTAAAGGAATGAGAGACTATAAATAGACTTTTCTTGCCAATGAATGTTTTCTCTTCACGTTCCTCAAGGTAGATAATTAATTATAGTCTGTTTTAACAAAAAATGTAAAAAAAATTCAACTTAAAATC
>NW_018397432.1:16823-16953 GCF_002168275.2 Theobroma umbraticum
AGATTATAAAACCATTTAAAGAGAGCAATAAGGCATTTGAAGGAATAGATGACTATAAACAGACTTTTCTTCTTAATGAATGGCTTTTTCTATACGTTTCCTAAGCCAAGCATTCAATTATAGTCTATTT
>NW_018397432.1:16963-17038 GCF_002168275.2 Theobroma umbraticum
TATAAAAAAATTCAACATAAAATTAATTATGAGATTGTTAAACTTTTTAAAGCGAATAATAAGGCTTTTGAAGGA
>NW_018397432.1:17048-17358 GCF_002168275.2 Theobroma umbraticum
ATAAATAGACTTTTCTTACCAATGAATCCCATTTTCTTCACGTTTCTCAATGTAGAAATTCAACTATAATCTGTTTTAACCCAAAAAGTAAAAAAAAAATGAACTTAAAATCAATTTTGAGAGTATAAAATCCTTTAAAGTAGGTAATAAGGCTTTTAAAGAAATGAGAAATTATAAATGGACTTTTCTTGCCAATGAATGCTTTTTCTTCATGTTCCTCAAGGTAGACAATTAATTATAGTCTGTTTTAACCAAAAATATTAAAAAAATTCAAGTTAAAATTAATTATGAGATTATAAAACTATTTAAA
>NW_018397432.1:17605-17744 GCF_002168275.2 Theobroma umbraticum
CTGTTTTAACCAAAAATTTAAAATAATTCAACTTAAAATTAATTATCGGATTATAAAACTATTTAAATCGAGTAAGAAGATATTTGAAGGAATAGGTGACTATAAATAGACTTTTTTCTTAATGAATGGCTTTTTCATC
>NW_018397432.1:17822-17951 GCF_002168275.2 Theobroma umbraticum
GGAATGAGTGATTATAAATAGACTTTTCTTTATCAATGAATGTTTTTTTCTTCACGTTTCTCAAGGTGAACATTTAATTATAGACTATTTTTAGCAAAAATATAAAAAAATTTAACTTAAAATCAATTA
>NW_018397432.1:18415-18536 GCF_002168275.2 Theobroma umbraticum
CTATAAATGAACTTTTCTTCTTAATGAATGGCTTTTTCTACACGTTTCCCAAGGTAGGTATTCAATTATAGTTTATTTTAATAAAAAATGTAAAAAAATTCAGCATAAAATCAATCATGAG
>NW_018397432.1:18546-18654 GCF_002168275.2 Theobroma umbraticum
CATTTAAAGCGAGTAATAAGGCTTTTGAAGGAATAGGAGACTATAAACAGACTTTTTTTGTCAATGAATGCCTTTTTCTTCAGGTTTCTCAAGGTAGACATTCAATTA
>NW_018397433.1:0-1049 GCF_002168275.2 Theobroma umbraticum
AAAGCCTTATTACTCGCTTTAAATAGTTTTATCATCTCATAATTGATTTTAAGTCAATTTTTTTTACATTTTTTGTTAAAACAGATTATAGTTGAATGTCTACCTCGAGAAACATGAAGAAAAAGGTATTCATTGGCAAGAAAAGTTCATTTATAGTCACTCATTCCTTCAAAAGCCTTAGTACTTAGCTTAAATGGGTTTATTATCTCAAAATTGATTTTATGTTTAAGTTTTTTTACATTTTTAGTTAAAAGATATTATAATTGAATGTCTATGTCAAGAAACGTGAAGAGAAAGGCATTCATTAGCAAGAAAAGTCCATTTATTTATAGTCACCCATTCCTTCAAAAGCTTTATTCCTCGCTTTAAATCATTTTATAATCTCATAATTGATTTTAAGTTGAATTTTTTTACATTTTTCTTTAAAACAGACCATCATTGAATGCTTGCCTCAATAAATGTTTGGAAAAAGCCATTTATTGAGAAGAAAACTCCATTTATAGTTTTTCATTCCTTCAAAAGTCTTATTACTCTGTTTAAATGGTTTTATAATCTCATAATTGATTTTAAGTCAAATTTTTAATATTTTTTGTTGAAACAGAGTAAATTGAATGTCTACCTTGAGAAAAGTGAAGAGAAAGGCATTCATTGGAAAGAAAAGTCCATTTATAGTCACCCATTCCTTCAAAAGCCTTATTACTCGCTTTCAATAGTTTAATAATCTCAAAATTGATTTTAAGTTGAAGTTTTTTATATTTTTGGTTAAAAAAGACTATAATTGAATGTCTACCTTGGGGAATATGAAGCAAAAGCCAACCATTAGCATGAAAAGTTCATTTATAGTCACTCAAGCCTTTAAAAGCCTTATTACTTGCTTTAAATAGTTTTACAAACTGATAATTGATTTTAAGTTAATTTTTTTTACATTTTTTATTAAAACAGATTATAAGTGAATGTCTACCTTAAGAAATGTGAAGAAAAAGGTATTCATTAGTAACAAAAGTCTATTTATAATCACCCATTCCTTCAAAAGCCTTATTACTCACTTT
>NW_018397433.1:1061-1238 GCF_002168275.2 Theobroma umbraticum
TATCTCAAAATTGATTTTATGTTCAATTTTTTTTACATTTTTGGTTAAAACATATTATAATTAAATGTCTACCTCAATAAACATGAACAAAAAGGCATTCATTGGCAAGAAAAAGTCCATTTATAGTCACCTATTCCTTCATAAGCCTTATTACTCACTTTAAATGGTTTTATAATC
>NW_018397433.1:1248-1399 GCF_002168275.2 Theobroma umbraticum
TTTTAAGTTGAATTTTTTTACATTTTTCATTAAAAAGGACTATAATTGAATGCTTGCCTCGAGAAACATGTAGAAAAAGCCATTCATTGAGATAAAAAGTCCATTTATAGTCTTCATTCCTTTAAAAGCCTTATTACTCTCTTTAAATGGT
>NW_018397433.1:1409-1553 GCF_002168275.2 Theobroma umbraticum
CATAATTGATTTTACGTTGAATGTTTTTACACTTTTTGTTAAAATAGACAATAATTGAATGTCTTCCTCTAGGAACATGAAGAAAAACGAATTCATTGGTAAGAAAAGTCTATTTATAATCAACCATTCCTTCAAAAGCCTTAT
>NW_018397433.1:1563-1699 GCF_002168275.2 Theobroma umbraticum
AAATGGTTTTATTATCTCAAAATTGATTTTATGGCCAAATTTTTTTAATATTTTTGATTAAAACAGATTATTATTGAATGTTTACCTTGAGAAATGTGAAGAAAAATGCATTCATTGGCAAGAAAAGTCTATTTAT
>NW_018397433.1:1712-1911 GCF_002168275.2 Theobroma umbraticum
TTCAAAAGCCTTATTACTCACTTTAAATAGTTTTATAATCATATAATTAATTTTAAGTTGAAAGTTTTTACATTTTTCATTAAAACAGGCTATAATTGAATGCTTGCCTCGAGAAACGTATAGAAAAAGCCATTCATCGAGACAAAAAGCCTATTTATAGTCTCTCATTCCTTCAAAAGCCTTATTACTCTCTTTAAAT
>NW_018397433.1:1921-2068 GCF_002168275.2 Theobroma umbraticum
TCTCATAATTGATTTTAAGTTGAATATTTTTACACTTTTTATTAAAATAGACTATAATTGAATGTTTTCCTCGAGAAACATGAAGAACAATGTATTCATTGGCAAGAAAAGCCTATTTATAGTCAACCATTCCTTTAAAAGCCTTAT
>NW_018397433.1:2149-2234 GCF_002168275.2 Theobroma umbraticum
ATTGAATGTCTACCTTGAGAAACATGAAGGAAAATACATTCATTGGCATAAAAAGTCTATTTATAGTCACCCATTCCTTCAAAAG
>NW_018397433.1:2244-2410 GCF_002168275.2 Theobroma umbraticum
CGCTCTAAATGGTTTTATAATCTCATAATTGATTTTAAGTTAAATTTTTTACATTTTATCTTAAACAGATAATAATTGAATGTCTACCTCGAGAAACATAAAGAAAAAAAGCATTCATTGATAAGCAAAGTCCATTTATATTCACCCATTCCTTCAAAAGCCTTAT
>NW_018397433.1:2420-3017 GCF_002168275.2 Theobroma umbraticum
AAATGGTTTTACAATTTCATAATTGATTTTAAGTCAAATATTTTTACATTTTTGGTTAAAATAGACTAAATTGAATGTCTACCTCAAGAAACATGAAGAAAAAGACATTCATTGGGGCAAGAAAAGTTCATTTATAGTCACCGATTCCTTTAAAAGCCTTATTACTCGCTTTAAATGGTTTTATAATGTCAAAATTGATTTTAAGTTGAATGTTTTTACATTTTTGGTTAAAACAGATTATAATTGAATGCCTATCTCAAGAAACGTGAAAAAAAAAGACATTCACTACTTATAACCTTTATATGACGTTAGTAAAAAGATAGGTTGCTAGGAATAGGAGTTTATATAGCCTCTTGTCTATGACTTGTTCTACAGTCACAAACCACAAACAAGACTTTACATTAAATCTGACAACTTTACTGAATAAGATGAGAATTCCTAGGACTCGACTAAACCTAGGGCTCTGATACCAACATTGTAATGACCACTTCTCGATCCCTACAAGCAGTTAAGTCTCACGGGAGAACCCACCAAGTCTCAAATAAGCCTTACTTAAAACATTAGTCATTACCTCATATTCATACCATCAATCTATAA
>NW_018397433.1:3065-4303 GCF_002168275.2 Theobroma umbraticum
TATAAATTGAATAAACCTTTATTCTACATAATCGTAAAAGATAATACATCAAAACTTATAATCTCCAAATGTACATTTTCATTGACACAATTGTCTAATTTCATAACAATTTACATTTTGAAGACTCGACCTCTAACAGCGGAGTGACTCAGAATAAAGTGCTATGAGATGCTTTTACCCATCCACGATGGACTGAAATTACTGATGAATGCACACTAGGCTAATCACTATCTACAAAAGAGAAATAAGGGGGTGAGTCTCACAGACTCAGTGCTCATCAACTCTATGAGTAGGGCTTAGATGGGAAACAAGCGTAAGGTAGATAAGTTGAATAATAAAACCGGAATATCAAATCATAGTATTAAGAAACCAAATCATAAGTAAGATATTTGTGCCTTGTAAAAATAATGACGTAATTCATAATGCAATATTTCACTTGGCAAAACGGTGCTGAAAACAATGTTACAAAATCAAGTTCAAACATCAAAAACATTGCTTGCCATACAAATATGAATAACGATATAAAGTATGCATGCTCCTAAAATATGTGGCATGTAAAGAAATCAAGTGTACGGCCATGTAAAACACCTCATGTTCGTCAAATTAAGCACTGAAAGCTTTTATTCACACTAGGGGAGCTGCAAAGAAATCTCAAATCTCCACCATGCAAAAGAGTATGCATCAAACACTCACAAGGCTCTCGAGTAGGTAACTATAGTATTCACCCATGGACCCATTTTCACGTAAGAACATCCGGGAGCTCTGCTCTACCGGATCCCCACAACTATGGCAGTCTCGACGATGTTGGCTGACATTGGAGAAATCAAGTGATCGCAAACACGAATATCACTTGTGGCCTAGCCACATACAACAACCCGTGGCCTTGCCACATAAATCACAGACTATGGGCCCAGCCATGTCTAACAGCCTGTTGGTGACCCAAAAGTTCTCTAGCTAAAGGTCACTTGTGCACAAGGGTAACATTTAACTGAAGTGACAACCGACCTACTCTCGATGCTTTCAGTTTATCAAAAACCATTTTTAAAACCAAATCGGGTTTTACAAAGCTTTCCCTTTTAAATCCTTTCAAATCAAGGTTTGATAACCCCTTTGAAATTACTTTTCAAGTGAAATGGCATGGTTAATCACTAGTACGAAGATCGAAATAAAATCGAAGCTCAGACCTTTGCATTTTAAATCATTTAACAAATGCTCTTAGCTATGCATATCACACAAAA
>NW_018397433.1:4403-5602 GCF_002168275.2 Theobroma umbraticum
CCTTTTAATCAACTATCACATGGTGGGGTCCCACATGTCTCCCACTAACTTTTATTTTTTATGCACACTATAGTTTGCATGTAATAGTAACTTTCATATGTACATCTCATATTCCATATAACTTAACTTTCCTTGATTAGTTAATATCCATTTAACTTCAAATATTGTAAATGGCACTTAAGTCCTCAAACTTTTCTTTATTTACCGTGTGACCCTTCAAACTTTTCATCTTTCACAATTTAGTCCTTCCAACATGTTTTAAACTCCAATTCTCTTCTATTTTCTTTCCTTTACATGTGTACAAATATATTATAAGATTTACACCCCATCAAGGTGTCACCATAATATTTAAATATATGTTTACCCGCTCGTGCTCTATTTAAAAAAGCTACGCGAGCCCACTAACGTTGTTTTTCTTCAAAATTCATTCCTACTTCTTCTCCCTCACTTAGATTAGTCATATACTTCTTCTTCACAACTAACTTCAACCATAAATAAAATAATCATATTTTAATATTATTTTATTTTAAAATTTTCAACTTGTCTCGTCGGGACCCAAAATGTCTCACTTGTCCCGGTTCACTTCAAAATTGCCTTTTTATCTTGCTAATTCATCCTTGGTAAGCTATTTTTATTTAACTATCATGTCCTTGCGCATGGAATATTTTATTCTAAAATATTCCTCTCGCCTATCACCACTCTTTTGCACTTAAATTTACATCCATCAACCCTTTTTCTCATCGATGAGATCATATATGCTCTTATATGAGGGTACGGGGTGCTACAAAAAGTCCATTTATAGTCACTCATTCCTTTAAAAACCTTATTACTTGCTTTAAATAGTTTTATAATCTCAAAATTGATTTTAAGTTGAATTTTTTTACATTTCTCACTAAAACAAACTATCATTGAATGCCTAGCTTAGGAAATGTGTAGAAAAAGCCATTCATTGAGAAGAAAAGTCCATTTATAGTTTTTCATTCCTTCAAAAGCCTTATTACTCTCTTTAAATGGTTTTATAATCTTATAATTGATTTTAAGTTAAATTTTTGTACAATTTCCATTCAAATAGACTATAATTGAATGTCTACCTTGAGAAACAAGAAGAAAAACACATCCGTTGATAAGAAAAGTCTATTTACAGTCACCCATTCCTTCAAAAGCCTTATTATGTACTTTAAATAGTTTTATTATCTCAA
>NW_018397433.1:5612-6219 GCF_002168275.2 Theobroma umbraticum
AAGTTCAATTTTTTTTACATTTTTGGCTAAAACATATTATAATTAAATGTCTACATCAAGAAACGAGAAAAGAAAGACATTCATTGACAAGAAAAGTCCATTTATAATCATCCATTCTTTCAAAAGCCTTATTACTCACATTAAATGATTTTATTATGTGAAAATTGATTTTATGTTCAACTTTTTTTACATTCTTAGTTAAAACAGATTATAATTCACTACCTACCTTAAGAAACATTAAGAAAAATACATTCATTAGCAAGAAAAGTATATTTATAGTCACCTAATCCTTCAAAAGCCTTATTACTCCCTTTAAATGATTTTATAATCTCATAAACAATTTTAAGTTTAATTTTTTTACATTTTTAGCTTAAACAGATTATAATTAAATGCCTACCTTGACAAACATGAAGAAAAAAAGTATTCATTGGTATGAAAAGTCCATTTATAGTCACCCATTCCTTCAAAAGCCTTTTCACTCAATTTAAATGATTTTACAATCTTATAATTGATTTTAAGTCAAATTCTTTTACATTTTTAGTTAAAATAGACTAAATTGAATATCTACCTCAAGAAACATGAAGAAAAAGGCATTCATTGGTAAGAA
>NW_018397433.1:6516-10509 GCF_002168275.2 Theobroma umbraticum
CATTCCTTCAAAAGCCTTATTACTCGCTTTAAATGGTTTTATAATATCAAAATTAATTTTAAGTTGAATGTTTTTACATTTTTGGTTAAAAAAGATTATAATTGAATGTCTACCTCGAGAAATGTGAAGAAAAAGGCATTCATTAACAAGAAAAGTACATTTATAGTCACTCATTCCTTCAAAAGCCTTATTACTTGCTTTAAATGGTTTTATAATGACATAATTAATTTTAAGTTGAATTTTTTTATATTTTTCATTAAACAAACTATTATTGAATGTCTGCCTTGAAAAACGTGTAGAGAAAGTCATTCATTGAGAAGAAAAGTTCATTTATAGTCTATCATTCCTTCAAAAGCCTTATTACTCTTTTTAAATGATTTTACCATCTCATAATTGATTTTAAGTCGAAGTTTTTTACTTTTTTAGTTAAAACAGACTAAACTGAATGTCTATCTCAGGAAATGTTAAGGAAAAGGCATTCACTGACAAGAAAAGTCCATTTATAGTCACTCATTCTTTCAAAAGCCTTATTACTCACTTTAAATAATTTTATAATCTCAAAATTGATTTTAAGTTGAATGTTTTTATATTTTTCATTGAAACAAATTATAATTGAATGTCTACCTCAAGAAATGTGAAGAAAAATGTATTTGTTGGCAAGAAAAGTTCATTTATAGTCATCCATTTTTTCAAAAGCCTTATTATTCGCTTTAAATGGTTTAATAATCACATAATTGATTTTATGTTGAATATTTTTATATTTTTTATTAAAATAGATTATAATTGAATGTTTGTCTTGAGAAACGTGCAAAAAAAACCATTCATTGAGAACAAAAGTCCATTTAAATTCAACCAGTCTATCAAAAGCCTTATTACTCGCTTTAAATGGTTTTACAATCTCATAATTGATTTTAAGTGGAAGTTTTTTATGGTTTTGTTTAAAACAGACTAAATTGAATGTCTACTTCGAGAAAGGTGAAGAAAAAGGCATTCATTGATAAGAAAAGTCCATTATAGTCACCCATTCCTTCAAAAGCGTTATTACTCACTTTAAATGATTTTATAATATCAAAATTGATTTTACGTTGAATGTTTTTACATTGTTCATTAAAACAGATTATAATTGAATGTCCACCTTAAAAACGTGAAGAAAAAGACATTTATTCATCAAAAAAATCTATTTATAGTCACTCATTCCTTCGAAAGCCTTATTACTCTCTTTAAATGCTTTTACTATGTCAAAACAGATTTTATGGTCTATTTTTTTATTATTTTTAGTTAAAACAGACTATAATTGAATATCTACCTCAAGAAATGTGAAGGAAAAAGCATTCATTGGCAAGAAAAGTCTATTGACAGTCACCCATTCCTTTGAAAGCCTTATTACTCACTTTAAATGGTTTTGTAATCTCATAATTAATTTTAAGTTAAATTTTTTTATTTTTTGGCTTAAATAGATTATAGTTAATTGTCTACCTCTAGAAACATGAAGAAAAAAAGTAATCATTGGTAAAAAAAAGTCCATTTATAGTCACCCAATTCTTGAAAAGCCTTATTACTCGCATTAAATGGTTTTACAATCTCATAATTGATTTTAAGTCGAAGTTTGTTTCATTTTGGTTAAAACAAACTAAACTAAATGTCTACCTTGATAAACGTAAAGAAAAAAGCACTCATTGGCAAGAAAAGTCCATTTATAGTCACCCATTCTTTCAAAAGCCTTATTACTTGCTTTAAATAGTTTTACAAACTGATAATTGATTTTGAGTTAAATTTTTTAAATTTTTGGTTAAAACAAATTATAATTGAATGTCTACCTCGAGAAACATGAAGAAAAAAAACATTCATTGGTAAGAAAAGTCCATTTATGGTAACCTATTTTTTCAAAAATCTTACTACTCGCTTTAAATGGTTTTACAATCTCATAATTGATTTAAGTCGACGTTTTTAATATTTTTATTTAAAATAGACTAAATTAAACGTCTACATCAAGAAACGTGAAGAAAAAGACATTCATTAACAAGAAAAGTCAATTTATAGTTACCTATTCCTTTAAAAGCCCGATTACTTGTTTTAAAAGATTTTATAATCCCATAATTGATTTTAAGTTGAATACTTTTACATTTTTTGTTAAATCAGATTATAATTGAAAGTCCACCTTAGGATACATGAAGAAAAACGCATTCATTGGCAAGAAAAGTCCATTTATAGTTACCCATTCCTTCAAAAGCCTTATTAATCTCTTTAAATGCTTTTATTATGTCAAAATTGATTTTATGTTCAACTTTTTTTCATTTTCTGTTAAAACAGACTATAATTGAATGTCTACCTTGAGAAACGTGAAGAAAAATACATTCATTAGCAAAAAAAGTTTATTTATAGTCACCCATTCCTTCAAAAGCCTTATTATTCTCTTTAAATACTTTTATAATCTCAAATTTGATTTTAAGTTCAATTTTTTTACATTTTTGGCTTAAATAGATTATAATTGAATATCTACCTCAAGAAACGTGAAGAAAATAAGGATTCAATGATAAGAAAAGTCCATTTATAGTCTCATATTCCTTCAAAAGTCTTATTACTCACTTTAAAAATGGGTCTATAATCTCATAATTGATTTTAGATTTAATTTTTTCACATTATTAGTTAAAACAGATTATAATTGAATGTCTACTTCAAGAAACGTGAAGAACAAGATATTTATTGGCAAGAAAAGTGCATTTATAGTCACTTATTCCTTCAAAAGCATTAATACTCACTTTAAATAGTTTTATAATCTCAAATTTGATTTTAAGTTGAATTTTTTCACATTTTTGATTAAAACAGATCACAATTGATTGTCTACTTTGAGAAACGTGAAGAAAATGACATTTATTGATAAAAAAAAGTCCATTTATAGTCACTTATTCTTTTAAAAGCCTTATTGTTCACTTTAAATGATTTTGTACCCTCAAATTTAATTTTAAGTTCAATCCTTTTATATTTTTGGTTAAGGCAAACTATAATTGAATGACTACCTCAAAAAACATGAAGAAAAAAGCATTCATTAATAAGAAATATCCATTTATAGTCTCTCATTCCTTCAAAAATCTTATTATTGACTGTAAATGGTTTTATCTCAAAATTGATTTTATGTTTAGTTTTTTTAACATTTTTCATTAAAACAGACTATAATTGAATGTCTACCTCAAGAAACATAAAGAAAAAAAAGCATTCATTGGCAAGAAAAGTCCATTTATAGTCTCTCATTCCTTCAAAAACCTTATTATTGACTATAAATGGTTTTACTATCTGAAAATTGATTTTATGTTCAATTTTTTTAACATTTTTAGTTCAAACAGATTACAATTGAATGTCTACCTTGAGAAACATGAAGAAAAAGCATTCATTGGTAAAACAAGTCCATTAATAGTCTCTCATTCCTTCAAAAGCCTTATTACTTGTTTTAAATGGCTTTATAATCTCATAATTGATTTTAGATTTAATTTTTTTATACTATTGGTTAAAACAGATTATAATTGAATGTCTATCTCAAGAAATGTAAAGAAAAAGGCATTTATTGACAAAAAAAGTCCATTTATAGTCACCTATTCCTTCGAAAGCCTTATTACTCACTTTAAATGATTTTATAATCTTAAATTTGATTTTACGTTCAATTTTTTTATATTTTTGGTTAAAACAGATTACAATTGAATGTCTACCTTGAGATACATAGAGAAAAAGGCATTCATTAACAAGAATAGTCTATTTATAGCCACCCATTCCTTCGAAAGCCTTATTACTCGCTTTAAATGGTTTTATAATCTCATAATTGATTTTAAGTTGGCTTTTTTAGATTTTTTATTAAAACAGACTGTAATTGAATGCTTGCCTCAGGAAATCTATGAAAAAATCCAATTATTTGGAAAAAAAGTCTATTCATAGTCTAACATTCCTTTAAAGGCCTTATTACTTGCTTTAAATGATTTTATAATCTCATAATTGATTTTAAGT
>NW_018397433.1:10691-10989 GCF_002168275.2 Theobroma umbraticum
AAGTTGAATTTTTTACATTTGTTGTTAAAACATACTATAATTAAATGCTTGCCTCAAGAAACGTGTAAAAAACCCATTTATTTAGAAGAAAACACCATTTATAGTCTCCCATTACTTCAAAAGCCTTATTACTCTCTTTAAATAGTTTTAAAATCTCATAATTGATTTTGAGATAAATTTTTTTTCATTTTTGATTAAAACAGACCATAATTGATTGTCTACTTTGAGAAACGTAAAAAAAAACATTTATTGGTAAGAAAAGTCCATTTATAGTTACTTATTCTTTTAAAAGCCTTAT
>NW_018397433.1:11153-11285 GCF_002168275.2 Theobroma umbraticum
TTTATTAACAAGAAATGTCCATTTATAGTCTCTCATTCATTCAAAAGCCTTATTATTGACTATAAATGGTTTTATCTCAAAATTAATTTTATGTTTAGTTTTTTTAATATTTTTCATTAAAACAGACTATAA
>NW_018397433.1:11295-11527 GCF_002168275.2 Theobroma umbraticum
ACCTCGAGAAACATAAAGAAAAAAAAGCATTCATTGGCAAGAAAAGTCCATTTATACTCTCTCATTCCTTCAAAAGTCTTATTAGTGACTGTAAATGGTTTTATTATCTCAAAATTGATTTTATGTTCAGTTCTTTTAATATTTTTCGTTCAAAGAGATTACAATTAAATGTCTATCTCGATAAACATGAAAAAAAAAGCATTCATTGGCACAAAAATTTTATTTATAGTCT
>NW_018397433.1:11551-11730 GCF_002168275.2 Theobroma umbraticum
CTCGCTTTAAATGGCTTTATAATCTCATAATTGATTTTAGATTTAATTTTTTTATATTATTAGTTAAAACAGATTATAATTGAATGTCTACCTTGAGAAATGTAAGGAAAAAGGCATTTATTGACAAAAAAAGTTTATTTATAGTCACCTATTCCTTCAAAAGCCTTATTACTCACTTT
>NW_018397433.1:11830-11986 GCF_002168275.2 Theobroma umbraticum
TAAGGCTTTTGAAGGAATGGGTGATTACAAATAGACTTTTCTTCCAAATGAATTTATTTTTCTTCACGTTTCTCGAAGTACACAACTAATTAAAGTCTCTTGTAATAAAAAATGTAAAACAATTCAACTTAAAATCAATTATAAGAATATAAAACT
>NW_018397433.1:11996-12170 GCF_002168275.2 Theobroma umbraticum
AGTAATAAGGCTTTTGAAGGAATGACAGACTATAAATGGACTTTTCTTTCAAATAAATTGGTTTTTTTACACGTTTCCCAAGGTAAGCATTTAATTATAGTACGTTTTAACAAAAAAAGTAAAAAATTTAACTTAAAATCAATTATCAGATTATAAAACTATTTAAAGTGAGTA
>NW_018397433.1:12410-13462 GCF_002168275.2 Theobroma umbraticum
AATTATGAGATTATAAAACCATTTAAAGCGAGTAATAAGACTTTAGAAGGAATGGGCGGCTAGAAATGGACTTTTCTTATCAATGAATGCCTATTTCTCTACGGGTCATGAGGTAGACATTCAATTGTAATCTGTTTTAACCAAAAATGTAAAAAAATTAAACTTAAAATCAAATTTGAGATTATAAAACTATTTAAAGTGAGTAATAAGGCTTTTGAAGGAATAGGTGACTATAAATGGACTTTTCTTGTCAATAAATGCTTTTTTCTTAACGTTTCTTAAGGTAGACATTCAATTATAATCTATTTTAACCAATAATGTAAAAAAGTTAAACCTAAAATCAATTATGAGATTATAAAGCCATTTAAAGCGAGTAATAAGGCTTTTGAAGGAATGTGAGACTATAAATCGACTTTTCTTTGCCAATGAATGCTTTTTTCTTCATGTTTTTCAAAGTAAACATTCAATTATAGTCTGTTTTAACCATAAATATTAAAACAACTGAATATAAAATAAATTTTGAGATAATAAAATCATTTAAAGTGACTGAGAAGGCTTTTGAACGAATGAGAGACTATAAATAGACTTTTCTTGTAAATAAATACGTTTTTCTTCATGTTTTCTGAGGTAGATATTCAATTATAGTTTGTCTTAACAAAAAATGTAAAAATAATTGAACATAAAATCAATTTTGAGATAATAAAATCATTTAAAATGGGTAATAAGGCTTTTGAAGGAATGGGTGACTATAAATGGACTTCTCTAGCTAATGAATGCTTATTTTTTCATGTTTTATAAGGTGGACAATCAATTATGGTCTGTTTTAACTAAAAATGCAAAAAAATTCAACTTAAAATCAATTATGAGATTATAAAACCATTTAAAGCGAGTAATAAGGCTTTTGAAGTAATGGGAGACTATAAATGAAGTTTTCTTCCAAATAAATGGGTTTTTCTAGACGTTTCCTATGGCAAGCATTTAATTATAGTATTTGTTAACAAAAATGTAAAAAAATCAACTTCAAATCAATTATGAGATTATAAAACCATTTA
>NW_018397433.1:13897-14075 GCF_002168275.2 Theobroma umbraticum
TTTAAAGTGAGTAATAAGGCTTTTGAAGGAATAGGTGACTATAAATGAATTTTTTTTGTCAATAAATGTATTTTTTTTACATTTCTTAAGGTAGACATTCAATTATAATCTATTTTAACTAATAATGTAAAACAATTAAATCTAAAATCAATTATGAGATTATAAAGTCATTTAAAGC
>NW_018397433.1:14085-14257 GCF_002168275.2 Theobroma umbraticum
GCTTTTGAAGGAATGAGAGACTATAAATAGAATTTTTGTTCCAATGAATACTTTTTTCTTCATGTTTCTAGAGGTAGACAATCAATTGTAATCTGTTTGAACTAAAAATGTTAAAAAACTGAACATAAAATTAATTTTGAGATAATAAAACTATTTACAGTCAGTAATAAGG
>NW_018397433.1:14434-14679 GCF_002168275.2 Theobroma umbraticum
ATAGTCTGTTTTAATAAAAAATATTAAAAAAATTAAACATAAAATCAATTTTGAGATAAAACCATTTATAGTCAATAATAAGGCTTTTGAAGGAATGAGAGACTATAAATAGACATTTCTTGTTAATGAATGCTTTTTTCTTCATATTTCTTGAGGTCGACATTTAATTATAGTTTGTCTTAACCAAAAATGTCAAAAGATTGAACTTAAAATTAAATTTGAGAGTACAAAATCATTTAAAGTGA
>NW_018397433.1:14689-14794 GCF_002168275.2 Theobroma umbraticum
TTTTAAAAGAATAAGTAACTATAAATGGACTTTTCTTACCAATAAATACTTTTTTCTTCATGTTTCTCAAAGTAGACAATCAATTATGGTCTGTTTTAATCAAAA
>NW_018397433.1:14804-14981 GCF_002168275.2 Theobroma umbraticum
TTTAACTTAAAATCAATTATGAGATTTTTAAACTATTTAAGGCGAGTAATAAGGCTTTTAAAGTAATGGGAGACTATAAATGGTGTTTTCTTCTAAATAAATGGGTTTTTTACATGCTTTTCAAGGCAAGCATTTAATTATAGTATGTTTTAACAACAAATGTAAAAAATTCAACTT
>NW_018397433.1:15114-16961 GCF_002168275.2 Theobroma umbraticum
TGGGAGACTATAAATGGACTTTTCTTCTAAATAAATAGGTTTTTCCACATGTTTTCTGAGGAAGATCTTCAATTACAGTCTGTTTTAACAAAAAGGTAAAAAAGTCAATTTAAAATTAATTATGAAATTATAAAATCATTTAAAGCAAGTAATAAGGCCTTTGAAGGAATAGGTGGCTATAAATGGACTTTTTGTTTATCAATGAATGCCTTTTTCCCTATGTGTCACGAGGTAAACATTCAATTGTAATCTATTTTAATAAACAATATAAAAAAATTGAACTTAAAATCAAATTTGATATTATAAAACCATTTAAAGTGAGTACTAATGCTTTTGAAGGAATAAGTGACTCTAAATGCACTTTTCTTACCAATAAATATATTGTTCTTAATGTTTCTCAAGGTAGACATTCAATTATAATCTGTTTTAACTAATAATGTAAAAAAATTAAATCTAAAATCAATTTTGAGATTATAAAGTCATTATTAAAGCGAGTAATAAGACTTTTGAAAGAATAGGAGACTATAAATGGACTTTTCTTACCAATGAATGCTTTTTTTTCTTTATGTTTCTCAAGACAGACATTTAATTATAGTCTGTTTTAACCAAAAATGTTAAAAAAGCTAAACATAAAATCAATTTTGAGATAATAAAACCATTTAAAGTGAGCAATAACACTTTTCAAGAAATAAGAGACTATAAATAGATTTTTTTTTCTAATAAATCTATTTTTCTTCACGTTTCTAGATGTAGACATTCAATTATAATCTGTTTAAATAAAAAAAGTAAAATAAAATTGAACTTAAAATCATTTTTGAGATTATAAAATCATTTAAAATGAGCTATGAGGCTTTTGAAAAAATGGATAATTATAAATAGACTTTTCTTCCAAATGAATTCATTTTTCTACACGTTTCTCAAGGTAGACAATCAATTATAGTCTCTTTTAACCAAAAATGTAAAACAATTTCACTAAAAATCAATTATGAGAATATAAAACTATTTAAGATGAGTAATAAGACTTTTAAACGAATGGGTGACTATAAATAAACTTTTCTTGTCAAATAAATGGGCTTTTCTACACGTTTCTCGAGACTGATATTCAATTATAGTCTGTTTTAATAAAATATATAAAAAATTTAACTTGAAATCAATTATGAGATTATAAAACCATTCAAGCGAGTGATAGAGCTTTTGAAGGAATGAAAGACTATAAATGGACTTTTCTTCCAAATAACTGAGTTTTTCTATACGTTTCTCAAGGCAGGTATTCAGTGACACTCTGTTTTAACAAAAAATATAAAAAGTCAACTTAAATAATTATAAGATTATAAAACCATTTAAAGCGAGTAATAAGGCTTTTGAAGGAATAAAAAACTATAAATGGACTTTTTTTCAAATAAATGGGTTTTTTTACACGTTAACCGAGATTATCATTTAATTATAGTATGTTTTAATAAAAAATATAAAAAATTTAACTTAAAATCAATTATGAGATTATGAAACCATTGAAAGCGAGTAATAAGGCTTTTAAAAGAATGGGAGACTATAAATGGACTTTTCTTCAAAATAAATTAATTTTTTTACACTTTTCCCGAAGCACGTAATCAATTATAGTCTGTTTTAACGAAACATGTAAAAAATTCAACTTAAAATCAATTATCAAATTATAAAACCATTTAAAGTGAGTAATAAGGCTTTTGAAGGAATGGAAGACTATAAATAGACTTTTCTTCTCAATAAATGGGTTTTTCTACATGTTTCCTAAGCCAGCCATTCAATTATTGTCTGTCTTAATAAAAAATGTAAAAAATTCAACTTGAAATCAATTATGAGATTATAAAACC
>NW_018397433.1:17102-17339 GCF_002168275.2 Theobroma umbraticum
ATTGTAATCTGTTTTAATAAAAAATGTAAACAAATTGAACTTAAAACTATATTTGAGATTATAAAACCTTTTAAAGAGAGTAATAAGGCTTTTGAAGAACTAGGTGACTATAAATGGACTTTTCTTACCAATAAATATTTTTTTCTTCATATTTCTAGAGGTAGACATTCAATTATAATCTATTGTAACCAATAATGTAAAACAATTGAACCTAAAATCAATTATGAGATTATAAAA
>NW_018397433.1:17349-17492 GCF_002168275.2 Theobroma umbraticum
CGAGTAATAAAGCTTTTGAAGGAATAGGAGACTATAAATAGACTTTTCTTGCTAATGAATGCTTTTTTCTTCATGTTTTTTGAGGCATACATTCAATTATAGTCTGTTTTAATGAAACATGTAAAAAATTCAACTTAAAATCA
>NW_018397433.1:17517-17641 GCF_002168275.2 Theobroma umbraticum
AGCGAGTAATAAGGCTTTTGAAGGAATGGAAGACTATAAATGGACTTTTCTTCTCAATAAATGGGTTTTCTACATGTTTCCCAAGCCAGCCATTCAATTATTGTCTGTCTTAACAAAAAATGTA
>NW_018397433.1:17719-17892 GCF_002168275.2 Theobroma umbraticum
TGAAGGAATGGGTGACTATAAATGGACTTTTCTTGTCAATGAATGTCTTTTTCTCAACGTGTGACTATAAAACCATTTAAGGTGACTATACGTTTCTCAAGGCAGGTATTCAGTGATAGTCTGTTTTAACAAAAAATATAAAAAGTCAACTTAAATAATTATAAGATTATAAA
>NW_018397433.1:18142-18285 GCF_002168275.2 Theobroma umbraticum
AAAGTGACTAATAAGGCTTTTGAAAGAATGAGAGACTATAAATGGACTTTTCTTGTAAATGAATGTTTTTTCCTTTACGTTTCTCGAGATAGACATTCAATTATAGTTTGTCTTAACCAAAAATGTAAAAATAATTGAACATA
>NW_018397433.1:18515-18644 GCF_002168275.2 Theobroma umbraticum
ATTATGAGATTATAAAACCATTTAAAGTGAGTAATAAGGCTTTTGAAGTAATGGCAGACTATAAATGGACTTTTCTTCCAAATAAATGGGTTTTTCTAGACGTTTCCTAAGGCAAGCATTTAATTATAG
>NW_018397434.1:0-1873 GCF_002168275.2 Theobroma umbraticum
AATAAGGCTTTCGAATGCTTAAGGGACTATAAATGGACTTTTCTTGCTAATGGACGTTTCTCTAAGCAAACATTCAATTATAATATATTGTAACAAAAAATATAAAAAAATTTAATTTAAAATCAATTATGAGATTATAAAACCATTTAAAGCAAGTAATAAGTCTTTCAAAGGCGTGGGTGACTATAAATGGACTTTTTTTGCTAATGAATAGCTTTTTCTTCATGTTTCTCAAGGAAAACATTGAAATATTACTTATTTTAATTAAAAATGTAAAACAATCTAACTCAAAATCAATTATATGATTGTAAAACTATTTAAAGTGAGTAATAAGGCTTTCAAAGGCTTGAGTGACTATAAATGCACTTTTCTTGCAAATGAATGATTTTTACTTCATATTTCCCGAAGCAAACATTCAATACAATATATTTTAACCAGAAATGTACAAAAATTCAACTTAAAATCAATTATGAGATTATAAAACCATTTAAAGTAAGTAATGAGGCTTTCAAAGGCATAGGTAACTATAAATGAAGTTTTCTATCCAATGAATGCCTTTTGTTTCATGTTTCTCAAGGTAAACATTCAATTATAATATATATTAAGAAAAAATATAAAAAAATTCAACTTAAAACCAATTATGACATTATTAAACTACTTAAAGCGAGTAATAATGCTTGCAAAGGTATGAGTGACTATAAATAGAATTTTCTATCTAATGAATGACTTTGCTTCATGTTTTTTGAGATAGATATTCAAATATAATATAATTTAATAAAAAATATAAAAAAAATCTAACTTAAAACTAATTATGATATTATAAAACTTTTTAAAGTGAGTAATAATACTTTCGAAGGCATGAGTGACTATAAATGGACTTTTCTCTCGAATAGATGGATTTTGCTTCACGTTTCTTAAGGCAAACATTCAATTGTAATCTGTTTTGACCCACAATATAAAACAATTCAACTTAAAATCAATTATGAGATTATAAGACCATTTAAGCGAGTAATAAGGCTTTCGAAGTCATGGGTGACTATAAATGGACTTTTTCTAACAATGAATGACTTTTTATTTATGTTTCTCAAGACAGACATTCAAATATTATCTATTTTAACTATAAATGTTAAAAAATTCAACTTAAAATCAATTATGAGATTATAAAACTATTTAAAGCAAGTAATAAGGTTTTCACAGGCTGAAATGACTATAAATTGACATTTCTTGCAAATGGATAGCTTTTGCTTCACGTTTTCTAAGGCAAACATTTAATTATAATATATTTCATTAAAAAAGTAAAAAAAAACTTAACTTAAAATCAATTATGAGATTATAAACCCATTTAAAGCAAGTAATAAGGCTTTCGAAGGCATGGTTGACTATATATAGACTTTTCTTGTCAATGAATGACTTTTTCTTTATGTTTCTCAAAGCAGACATTTAAATATAATCTATTTTAACCCAAAATGTAAAAAAATTCAACTTAAAAATAATTATGAGATTCTGAAACTATTTAAAGCGAGTAATAAGGCTTTCAAAAGCTTGAGTAACTATAAATGAACTTTTCTTACCAGTGGATAGCTTTTGCTTCACGTTTCCTGAAGCAAACATTCAATTATAAAATATTTTAATCCAAAATGTAAAAAAATTCAACTTAAAATCATTTATGAGATTATAAAACTATTTAAAATAAATAATAAGGCTTTCGAAGGTATAGGTGACTATAAATGGACCTTTCTTGCTAATGGATAACTTTTGCTTCATGTTTTTCAAAGCAGACATTCAATTATAACATATCTTAATCAAAAATGTCAAAATCTCAACTTAAAATCAATTATGAGATTATAAAACCATTTAAAATAAGTAATAAGGC
>NW_018397434.1:2393-2512 GCF_002168275.2 Theobroma umbraticum
GGACTTTTCTTGCCAACGAATGGCTTTGTTTTCATGTTTTTAGAGGCAAACATTCAATTATAATATGTTTTAACCAAAAATGTAAACAAATTCATCTTAAAATCAATTATAAGATTATA
>NW_018397434.1:2522-2661 GCF_002168275.2 Theobroma umbraticum
AAGCAAGTAATAAGGCTTTCAAAGATGTGAGTGACTACAAATGGACTTTTTTAGCCAATGAATAGATTTGTCTTCATGTTTCCCAAGGCAAACATTCAAATATAATATGTTTTAAATAAAACTATAAAAAAATTCAACT
>NW_018397434.1:2671-3253 GCF_002168275.2 Theobroma umbraticum
TATGAGATTATAAAACTATTTGAAGTGAGTAATAAGGCTTTCGAAGGGGTGAATAACTATAAATGGACTTTCTTGTCAATGGGTGACTTTTGTTTTATGTTTCTCAAGCCAAATATTAAATTATAATATATTTTAACTAAAAATGTAAAAATATTCAACTTAAAATCGATTATGAGACAATAAAACTATTTAAAGTGAGAAATAAGGCTTTCGACGATATGAGTGACTATAAATAGACTTTTCTTGCCAATGGATTGCTTTTACTTCAAGTTTCTTAAAGTAGACTTCAATTATATCTTATTTTAATAAAAAAGTAAAAAAAGTTCAACTTAAAACTAATTATGAGATTATAAAATTATTTAAAGCAAGCAATAAGACTTTTGAAGGCGTGGATGGCTATAAATAGACTTTTTACCAATGAATGGCTTTTTCTTCATATTTTCTAAGACAAGCATTCAGCTATACTATATTTTAACAAAAAATATAAAATAAATTTAATTTAAAATCAATTATGAGATTATAAAATTATTTGAAGCGAGAACTAAGGCTTTTGAAGGCTTGATGACTATAAATGGACTTTTC
>NW_018397434.1:3263-3354 GCF_002168275.2 Theobroma umbraticum
GTGGCTTTTGCTTCACGTTTCCTAAAGTAGATATTTAATTATAATATATTTTAACTAAAATGTAAAAAAATTCAACTTAAAATTAATTATG
>NW_018397434.1:3364-3522 GCF_002168275.2 Theobroma umbraticum
ACCATTTAGAGCGAGTAATAAGGCTTTCAAAGGCATCGGTGACCATAAATGGACTTTTCTTGCCAATGGATAGCTTTTGTTTCATGTGTCCCAAGGTAGCTGTTTAATTATAATATGCTTTTACTAAAAATGGAAAAACATTCAACTCAAAATCAATT
>NW_018397434.1:3647-3852 GCF_002168275.2 Theobroma umbraticum
AATAAGGCTTTCGAAGGCTTGAGTGACTATAAATGAACTTTTCTCTTAAATGGATGGCTATTGCTTCATATTTCTTAAGGTAGACATTCAATTATAATCTATTTTAACTAAGAATCTAAAAAGATTCAACTTAAAAATTAATTATGAGATTATAAAGCCATTTAAAACAAGAAATAAAGCTATTGAAGGCTTAGGTGACTATAAA
>NW_018397434.1:4224-4474 GCF_002168275.2 Theobroma umbraticum
AACATTCAAATATAATCTGTATTAACTTAATGTGTAAAAAAATTTAACTTAAAATCAATTCTGAGATTATAAAATCATTTAAAGTGAGTAAAAAAGATTTCGAAGGCTTGAATGACTATAAATAGACTTTCCATACCAATGGATGCCTTTTGCATTATGTTTTCTAAAGCAAACATTCAATTATAATATATTTGAACCAAAAATGTAAAATATTTGAACTTAAAATCAATAATGAGATTATAAAACCATT
>NW_018397434.1:4484-4601 GCF_002168275.2 Theobroma umbraticum
AATAAGGCTTTCGAAGGCATGTGTGACTATAAATAGATTTTTCTTGATAATGAATGGCTTTTTCTTCACGTTTCTTAAGGTAGACATTGAATTATAATCTATTTTAACCAAAAATGT
>NW_018397434.1:4611-4761 GCF_002168275.2 Theobroma umbraticum
AACTTAAAATCAATTATGAGATTATAAAACCATTTAAGGCAAGTAATAATGCTTTCAATGGTGTGAGTGACTATAAATGGATTTTTTTTAATAGATGGCTTTTTCTTTTATGTATCCTAAGGCAGACATTCAATCATAATCTACTTTAAC
>NW_018397434.1:4771-4859 GCF_002168275.2 Theobroma umbraticum
AAAAAATTCAACTTAAAATCAATTACGAGATTATAAAACCATTTAACGCGAGTAATAAGACTATTGAAGGCTTGTGTGACTATAAATG
>NW_018397434.1:4869-5029 GCF_002168275.2 Theobroma umbraticum
ACTAGTGGATGGCTTTTGCTTCACGTTTCTTGAACCAGACATTCAATTATAATATATTTTCATAAAAAATGTAAAAACATTCAACCTAAAATCAATTATCAGATTTTAAAACCATTTAAAGCAAGTAATAATGCTTTCGAAGGCATGGGTGACTATAAAT
>NW_018397434.1:5193-5355 GCF_002168275.2 Theobroma umbraticum
AATGCTTTCGATGGCATGGGTAACTATATATAGACTTTTCTTTCTAATAGATGGCTTTTGCTTCACGTGTCCTAAGGCAGACATTCAATTATATTATATATTAATCAGCAATATGAAAAAATTCAACTTAAAATCAATTATGAGATTAGAAAACCAATTAAA
>NW_018397434.1:5465-7023 GCF_002168275.2 Theobroma umbraticum
ATGTTTTTATCAAAAATATGAAAAGATTCAACTTAAAATCAATTATGAGACAATGAAACTATTTAAAGTAAGTAATAAGACTTTCGAAGGTTGGAGTGACTATAAATGAACTTTTCTTGCTAATGGATGGCTTTTGGTTCATGTTCCTTGACGCAAACATTCAAATATAAAATTTTTTAACCACAAGTGTAAACATTCAACTTAAAATCAATTATGAGATTATAAAATCATTGAAAGCTAGTAATAAGGCTTTCGAAGGCTTGAACAACTATAAATGGACTTTTCTTACCAGTGGATGGCTTTTGCTTCATGTTTCTTAAGGCAGACATTCAAATATAATCTGTTTTAACTAAAAATGTAAAAAAATTTCACTTGAAATCAATTATGAGATTATAAAATCATTCAAAGTGAGTAATAAAGCTTTCGAAGGCATGAGTGACTATAAATGGACTTTTCTTGCCAATGGATGGCTTTTGCTTCATGGTTTCTAAGATAAACATTCAAATATAGTCTGTTTTCACCAAAAATGTAAAAAACAAATTCAAGTTAAAATCAATTACGAGATTATAAAACAATTCAAAATGAGTAATAAAGCTTTCCAAGTTATGGGTGACTATAAATAGACTTTTCTTGTCAACGGATGGCTTTTTCTTCACATTTCTTAAGGCAGACATCTAAATATAATCTATTTTAACCAAAAATGTAAAACAATTTAACTCAAAATCAATTATGAGATTATAAAATCATTCAAAGTGAGTAATAACGCTTTTGAAGGCATAGGTGACTATAAATGAACTTTTCTTGTCAATGGATAGCTTTTGCTTCATGTTTCTTGAGGTAGACGTTCAAATATAATTTTTTAAAACCAAAAATGAAAAAAAATTCAACTTGAAATCAATGATGAGGTTATAAAACCATTCAAAGTGAGTAATAAGGCTTTCGAAGGCATGGGTCACTATAATGGACTTTTCTTGTCAATGGATGGCTTTTGTTTCATGTTTCTAGAGGCAAACATTCAAATATAATCTATTTTAACGAAAAATATAAAAACAAATTCAACTCGAAATCAATTATATGATTATAAAACCATTCAAAGTGAGTAATAAGGCTTTTGAAAGCATGGGTGACCATAAATGAACTTTTCTTGTCAATGGATAGCTTTTGCTTTAAGTTTTATAAGGCAAACATTCAAACATAACCTGTTTTAACCAAAAATATAAACAAATTCAACTTCAAATCAATTATTAGATCATAAAATAATTTAAAATGAGTACTAATGCTTTCAAAGGTATAAGTGGCTATAAATGGACTTCTCCTGCCAATGAATAGCTTTGTCATCATTTTTCCTGAGGCAACATTCAATTATAGTCCGGTCTTGCCAATAATCAGAAAAAATTCATCTTAAAATCAATTATGAGATTATAAAATTATTGAAAGCTAGTAACAAGGCTTTCGAAGACTTAAGCGACTATAAATGGACTTTTCTTACCAATGGATGGCTTTTCTTCACCTTTCTCGAGGCATACATTCACATATAATCTCTTTTAACCAAAAATGT
>NW_018397434.1:7033-7255 GCF_002168275.2 Theobroma umbraticum
AACTTGAAATCAATTATGAGATTATAAAAGCATTCAAAGTGAATAATAAGGCTTTCGACGGCATGGGTGACTATAAATGGACTATTCTTATCAATGGATGACTTGTGCTTCACATTTTCTAAGGTAGACATTCAAATATAGTCTGTTTTAACTAAAAATATAAAAAACAATTTAAGTTAAAATCAATTATGAGATTATAAAATGATTCAAAGTGAGTAAAAA
>NW_018397434.1:7558-7716 GCF_002168275.2 Theobroma umbraticum
ACTATAAATGAACTTTTCTTGTCAATGGATAGCTTTTGCTTCAGGTTTTCTAAGACAGACATTTAATATAGTCTGTTTTAACCAAAAATGTAAAAAAAAAATTTAAATCAATTATGAGATTATAAAATGATTCAAAGTGAGTAATAAGGCTTTCCAAG
>NW_018397434.1:7940-14313 GCF_002168275.2 Theobroma umbraticum
TTCTTGAGGCAAACATTCAAATATAATCTGTTTTAACTAAAAATATAAAAAAATTTAACTCGAAATCAATTATGAGATATAAAATCATTCAAAGTGAGTAATAAGGCTTTCGAAGTCATAGGTGACTATAAATAGACTTTTCTTGTCAATGGATGGCTTTTACTTCATGTTTCTCCAGACAGATGTTCAAATATAATGTGTTTTAACCAAAAATACAAAAAAATTCAACTTGAAATCAATTATGAGGTTATAAAACCATTCAAAGTGAGTAATCAGGCTTTCGAAGGCTTGGGTAACTATAAATGGACTTTTCTTATCAATGGATTGCTTTTGTTTTATGTTTCCAGAGGTAAACATTCAAATATAATCTATTTTAATGGAAAATGTATAAAAAAATTCAACGCGAAATCAATTATGAGATTATAAAACCATTCAAAGTGAGTAGTAAGGCTTTCAAAAGCATGGGTAACTATAAATGGACTTTTCTTGTCAATGGATGGCTTTTACATCACATTTTATAAGGCAAACATTCAAACATGATCTATTTTAATCAAAAATATAAACAAATTCAACTTCAAATCAGTTATTAGATCATAAAATAATTTAAAATGAATAATAATGCTTTCGAAGGTATGGGTTGCTATAAATGAACATCTCCTGCTAATGAATAGCTTTGTCATCATTTTTCCTAAGGCAAGATTCAATTATAGTCCGTTCTTGCCAATAACCATAAAAAATTTAACTTAAAATCAATTATGAGATTATAAAACCATTGAAAGCTAGTAATAATGTTTTTTAAGGCTTGAGCGACTATAAATGGACTTTTCTTGTCAATGGATGGCTTTTGCTTCATGTTTCTCGAGACAAACCTTCAAATATAATCTGTTTTAACTAAAAATGTAAAAAAATTCAACTTAAAATCAATTATGAGATTAAAAAACAATTCAAAGTGAGTAATAAGGCTTTCGAAGGCATGGTTGACTATAAATGAACTTTTCTCATCAATGGCTAGCTTTTACTTCATGTTTTTTAAGGCAGACATTCAAATATAGTCTGTTTTAACAAAAAATATATAAAAAACAATTAAGTTAAAATCAATTATGAGATTATAAAATGATTCAAAGTGAGTAATAAGGCTTTCCAAGGTGTGGGTGACTATAAATGGACTTTTCTTATCAATGGATTACTTTTGCTTTACGTTTCTTGAAGCAGACATTCAAATATGATTTCTTTTAACTGAAAATGTAAAAAAATTTAACTCAAAATCAATTATGAGATTATAAAACTATTCAAAGTGAGTAATAAGGCTTTCGAAGGCATGGGTGACTATAAATGGACTTTTGTTGTCAATGGATGGCTTTTGCTTCATGTTTCTCAAGGCAGACATTCAAATATAATTTTTTTAAACCAAAAATGTAACAAAATTTAAGTCAAAATCAATTATGAGATTATAAAACCATTCAAAGTGAGTAGTAAGGTTTTTGAAGGCATGGGTAACTATAAATGGACTTTTCTTGTTAATGGATGACTTTTGCTTCATATTTTCAGAGGTAAACATTCAAATAGAATCTATTTTAATCGAAATGTGAAAAAAATTCAGCTCGGAATCAATTATGAGATTATAAAACCATTCAAAGTGAGTAATAAGGCTTTAAAAGGTATGGGTAACTATAAATGAACTTTTCTTATCAATGGATGACTTTTGCTTCACGTTTCTTGAGGCAAACATTCAAATATAATCATTTTTAACTAAAAATGTAAAAAAATTTAACTCGAAATCAATTATGAGATTAAAAAACTATTCAAAGTGAGTAATAAAGTTTTCGAAGGCATGGGTGATTATAAATAGACTTTTATTATCAATTGGTAGCTTTTGCTTCACGTTTCTCGATATAGACATTCAAATATAATTTATTTTAATAAAAAATGTACAAAAACTCAACTTGGAATCAATTATGAGATTATAAAACCTTTCAAAGTGAGTAATAAGACTTTCGAAGGCATGGGTAACTATAAATGAACTTTTCTTGTTAATGGATGGCTTTTGCTTCACGTTTCTAAAGGCAAACATTCAAATATAATCTATTTTAACTGAAAATGTAAAATGAATTCAACTCAAAATCAATTATGAGATTATAAAACCATTCAAAGTGAGTAATAAGGCTTTCGAAAGCATGAGTGACCATAAATAGATTTTTTTTTATCTATAGATGGCTTTTGCTTCACGTTTTCCAAGGCAAACATTCAAATATGATTTGTTTTAACCAAAAATATAAACAAATTCAACCTTAAATCAGTTATGAGATTATAAAATAATTTAAAATGAGTAATAATGCTTTCGAAGGTATGGATGGCTATAAGTGGACATCTCTAGCTTTTTCTTCATTTTTTAGAGGCAACATTCAATTATAATCTGTTTTTACCAAAAATAAAAAAAAATAATTTTAAATCAATTATGAGAATAAAAAACTATTTATAGTAAGTAATAAGGCTTTTAAAGGCTTAAGAGACTATAAATGGACTTTTCTTTCCAATGAATAGCTTTGGCTTCATGTTTCTCACGGCAGACATTCAAATATAATCTATTTTAACCAAAAATATAAAAAAATTCAACTCAAAATCAATTATGAGATTATAAAACCATCCAAAGTGAGCAATAAGGTTTTCGAAGGCATGGGTGACTATAAATGGACTTTTCTTGTGAATGGATGGCTTTTGCTTCACATTTTCTAAAGCAAACATTCAAATATAGTCTGTTTTAACCAAAAATATAAAAAAAATTTAAGTTAAAATCAATTATGAGAATATAAAAGATTCAAAATGAGTAATAAGGCTTTCCAAGGTATAGATGACTATAAATGAACTTTTCTTGTCAATGGATGGCTTTTATTTCATGTTTCTTGAGATAGACATTCAAATATAATCTATTTGAACCAAAAATATATAAAAATTTAACTCAAAATTAATTATCACATTATAAAACCATTCAAGTGAGTAATAAGGCTTTCGAAAGCGTGGGTAACTATAAATGGACTTTTCTTGTCAATGCATGGCCTTTACTTCATGTTTTCAGAGGTAGATATTCAAATACAATCTATTTTAATTGAAAATGTAAAGAAAATTGAACGCGAAATCAATTATGAGATTATAAACCCATTGAAAGTGAGTAATAAGGCTTTCGAAGGCATGGGTAACTATAAATGGACTTTTCTTGTCAATGGATGGCTTTTGCTTTACGTTTCACAAGGTAGACATTCAAATATAATTTGTTTTAATAAAACATATAAAAAAATTCAATTCGAAATCAATTATGAGATTATAAAACCATTCAAAGTGAGTAATAAGGCTTATGAAGGTATAGGTAACTATAAATAGACTTTTTTTGTCAATGAATATCTTTTGCTTCACTTTTTCAAAGGAAGACATTCAAATATAATATATTTCAATTGAAAATGTGAAAATAATTTAACTCAAAATCAATTATGAGATTATAAAACCATTAAAAGTGAGTAATATGGCTTTTGAAAGCATGGGTGACCATAAATGGACTTTTCTTGTCAATGGATGCCTTTTGCTTCATGTTTTCCAAGGCAGACGTTCAAATATGATCTGTTTTAATCAACTATATAAACAAATTCAACTTCAAATCAATTATGAGATTATAAAACAATTTAAAACGAGTAATATGGCTTTTGAAGGTATGGGTGGCTATAAATGGACATATCTTGCCAATGAACAACTTTTTCTTTATTTTTCCTAAGCCAACATTCAATTATTATCTGTTTTTACCAAAAATTAGAAACAATTCAACTTAAAATCAATTACGAGATTATAAAACCATTGAAAGCTAGTAATAAGGCTTTCGAAGGCTTGAGCAACTATAAATTGACTTTTCTTACCAATGGATGGCTTTTACTTCACGTTTATTGAAGTAAACATTCAATTATAATCTGTTTTAACCAAAAATGTAAAAAAATCAACTTGAAATTGATTATGAGATTATAAAACTATTCAAAGTGAGTAATAAGGCATTCGACAGCATAGGTGACTATAAATGGACTTTTCTTGTCAATGGATGGCTTTTGCTTCACATTTTCTAAGACAAACATTCACATATAGTCTGTTTTAACTATAAATGTAAAAAAAAATTAAGTTAAAATCAATTATGAGATTATAAAATGATTCAAAGTGATTAAAAAGGCTTACCAAGGTACGGGTACTATAAGTGAACTTTTCTTATCAATGTATGGCTTTTGCTTTACGTTTCTTGAGGTAGACAGTCAAATATAATTTGTTTTAACCGAAAATGTAAAAAAAGTTAACTCAAAATCAATTATGAGATTATAAAACTATTCAAAGTGAGTAATAAGGCTTTCGAAAGCATTGGTGACCATAAATGGACTTTTCTTGTCAATCCATGGCTTTTGCTTCACATTTTTCAAGATAGACATTCAAATATGATCTGTTTTAACTAAAAATAGAAAAAAATCTAACTTCAAATCAATTATGAGATTATAAAATAATTTAAAACAAGTAATAATACTTTCGAAGGTATGGGTGGCTATAAATGGACATCTCTTACCAATGAACAACTTTTTCGTCATTTTTCCCAAGGCAAAATTAATTAAAATATGTTTTTACCAAAAATTAGAAAAAATTCAACTAAAAATCAATTATAAGAATATAAAACCATTTACAGTGAGTAGTAAGGCATTCGAAGCCTTGAGAGACTATAAATGGACTTTTCTTGTCAATAGATGGCTTTTATTTCATGTTTCTCGAGGTCAATATTTAAATATAATCTATTTTAATCAAAAATGTAAAACAATTCAACTTGAAATCAATTATAGTATTATAAACCAATCAAAGCGAGTAATAAGTCTTTCAAAGGCATGGGTGACTATGAATAGACTTGTCTTGTCAATGTATGACTTTTGCTTCATGTTCTCTAAGCTAGACATTCAAATATAGTTTGTTTTAGCTAAAAATGTAAAAAAAATTTAAATTAAAATGAATTATGAGATTATAAAACGATTTAGAGTAATAAGGCTTTCGGAGTTATCGGTGACTATAAATGGACTTTTCTTATCAATGGATAGCTTTTGCTTCATGTTTCTTGAGGCAGACATTAAATATAATATGTTTTAACCAAAAATGTAAGGAAATTCAACTCAAAATCAATTATGAGATTATAAAACTATTCAAAGTGAGTAATGAGGCTTTTGAAGCCATGGGCGGTTATAAAAGGACTTTTCTTGTCAATGGATGGCTTTTGCTTCACGTTTCTTGAGACAAACATTCAAATATAATTTATTTTGATAAAAAATATAAAAAAATTCAACTCAAAATCAATTATAAGATTATAAAACTATTCAAAGTGAGTAATAAGGCTTTTGAAGGCATGAGTGACTATAAATGGACTTTTCTCATCAATGGATGGCTTTTGCTTCATGTTTCTTGAGGCAAACATTCAAATATAATCTGTTTTAACTAAAAATGTAAAAACATTGAACTCAAAATCAATTATGAGATTATAAAACTATTCAAAGTGGGTAATAAGGCTTTCAAAGGCATGTGTGACTATAAATGGACTTTTTTTGTCAATGGATAGCTTTCGCTTCACGTTTCCAGAGGCAGACATTCAAATATAATATGTTTTAACAAAAAATGTAAAAAAATTCGACTTGAAATCAATTATGAGATGATAAAACCATTTAAAGTGAGTAGTAAGGCTCTCGAAAGTATGGGTGACTATAAATAAACTTTTCTTGTTAATGGATGGCTTTTACTTCACATTTCTAGAGGTAAATATTCAAATATAATCTATTTAAACTAAAAATGTAAAAACAATTGAACTCAAAATCAATTATGTGATTATAAAACCATTTAAAGTGAGTAATAAAGCTTTCGAAAGCATAGGCGATCATAAATAGACTTTTCTTCTCAATGGATGGCTTTTGCTTCATATTTTCTAGGGTAGACATTCAAATATGATCTATTTTAACCAAAAGCATAAAATATTTCAACTTCAAATCAATTAGAAGAATATAAAATAATTTAAAATGAGTAATAATGCTTTCAAAGGTATGGGTGGCTATAAATGGACATCTCTTGCCAATGAACAGCTTTTTCTTTATTTTTCCTGAGGCAACATTCAATTATAATCTTTTTACTAAAAATTAGAAAAAATTTAACTTAAAATCAATTATGGGAATATAAAACCATTTCTAGTCAGTAACAAGGCTTTTGAAGGCATGAAAGACTATGAACAGACTTTTCTTACTAATGGATAGCTTTTACTTCATGTTTCTCGAGGCAAACATTCAAATATAATCCATTTTAACAAAAATGTAAAAAAAATCAACTTGAAATC
>NW_018397434.1:14351-14474 GCF_002168275.2 Theobroma umbraticum
AGGCATGGGTGACTATAAATGGACTTTTCTTGTCAATGCATGGCTTTGACTTTATGATTTTTGAGGCAGACATTCAAATAAAGCCTATTTTAACCAAAAATGTAAAAACAATTCAAGTTAAAA
>NW_018397434.1:14484-14582 GCF_002168275.2 Theobroma umbraticum
GATTATAAAACCATTTAAAGTAAGTAATATGGCTATTAAAGGCATGAGTGACTATAAATGGACTTCTCTTGTCAATGGATGGTTTTTACTTCATGTCT
>NW_018397434.1:14714-15022 GCF_002168275.2 Theobroma umbraticum
TTATAAAACCTTTTAAAGTGAGTAATAAGGCTTTCAAAGGCTTGAGTGACTATAGATAGATTTTTCCTACCAATGGATGGCTTTTGCATTATGTTTCCTAAAGTAGACATTCAATTACAATATATTTTAATTAGAAATATAAAAAAATTCAACTTAAAATCAATTATGTGATTGTAAAATCATTTAAAGTGCGTAATAAGGCTTTCAGAGGCTTGAGTGACTATAAATAGACTTTTCTTACCAATGGATAGCTTTTGCTTCACGTTTCTGAAGGGAAACATTCAAATATAATATGTTTTAACCAAAAA
>NW_018397434.1:15032-15349 GCF_002168275.2 Theobroma umbraticum
ATAAACTTAAAATCAATTATATGATTAAAAAACCATTTAAAGTAAGCATTAAGGCTTTCAAAAGCATGGGTGACTATAAATGGACTTCTTGTCAATGGATGGCTTTTACTTCATGTTTTCCAAGGTAGACATTCAAATATAGTCCGTTTTAACCAAAACTATAAAAAGTAATTTAAGTTAAAATCAATTATGACATTATAAAATGATTCAAAGCGAGTAATAAGGCTTCTGAAGGCATGAGGGACTATAAATGGACTGTTCTTGTTAATGGATGGCTTTTGCATTATGTTCCTCAAGGTAAACATTCAGATATAATC
>NW_018397434.1:15710-15907 GCF_002168275.2 Theobroma umbraticum
AAAATTCAACTTCAAATCAATTACGAGATTATAAAACAATTTAAAGTGAATAATAATGCTTTCAAGGCATGTGTGACTGTAAATGGACATCTCTTACCAATGAATAGTTTTTTCTTCATTTTTCCCAAGGCAACATTTAATTATAATTTATTTTTATTAAAAATGAGAAAACATTCAACTTAAAATAAATTATGAGA
>NW_018397434.1:15917-17583 GCF_002168275.2 Theobroma umbraticum
ATTTAAAGTGAGTAATAAGGCTTTTGAAGGCCTGAGTTACTATAAGTGGACTTTTCTTACCAATGGATGGCTTTTGCTTCATGTTTCTCAATGCTGGCATTCCAATATAATCTATTTTAACCCAAAATATAAAAAAATTCACCTTAAAATCAATTATGAGATTATAAAACTATTTAAAGCAAGTAATAAAGCGTTCGAAGGCATGGCTGACTGTAAATGGACTTTTCTTACCAACAGATGGTTTTTGCTTAACGTTTTCTGAGGCAGACATTCAAATATAGCCTGTTTGAACTAAAAATGTAAAAACTATTCAAGGTATAATCAAGTATGAAATTATAAAACCATTTAAAGTGAGTAATAAGGCTTTTGAAGGCATGAGTGACTATAAATGGACTTTTCTTACCAATGGATAACTTTTACTTCAGGTTTTTTGAGGCAAACATTCAAATATAATTTGTTTTAGTGAAAAATGAAAAAAAATCACTTAAATTCAATTATAAGATTATAAAACCATTTAAAGTGAGTAACAAGGCTTTCAAATGCTTAAGTGACTATAAATGGACTTTTCCTACCAATGGATGGCTTTTGCATTAGGTTTCCCGGAGCAGACATTCAATTATAATATATTTTAATTAAAAATATATAAAAATTTAACTTAAAATCAGTTATGAGATTGTAAAACTATTTAAAGCGAGTAATTAGGCTTTCAAAGGCTTGAGTGACTATAAATGGACTTTTTTTGTCAATGGATAGCTCTTGCTTCACTTTTTTGAGGTAAACATTCAAATATAATCTATTTTGGACTATAAATGGACTTTTCTTGTTAATGGATTATGAGATTATGAGATTAGAAATGGACTATAAATGGACTTTTCTTGTCAATTGATGGCTTTTGCTTCATGTTTTCTAAGGCAGACATTTAAATATGATATGTTTTAATGAAAAATATAAAAAAATTTAACTCAAAATCAATTATGAGATTATAAAACCATTCAAAGTGAGTAATAAGGCTTACAAAAGCATGTGTGACTATAAATAAAATTTATTTTGTCAATGGATGGCTTTTGCTTCACATCTTTCAAGGCAGACCTTCAAATATAGTCTATGCTAAACAAATATGTAAAAAAATTTAAGTTAAAATCTATTATGAGATTATAAAACGATTTAAAAGGAGTAATAAGGCTTTCAAAGGCATGGGTGACTATAAATGGACTTTTTTTGTCAATGGATGGCTTTTGCTTTATGTTTCTTGATGCAGACATTCAAATATAATTTGTTTTAACCAAAAATACAAAAATATTCAATTTGAAATCAATTATGAGATTATAAAACCATTCAAAGTGAGTAATAAGGCTTTTAAAGGTATGGGTGACTATAAATCGACTTTTCTTATCAATGGATGGCTTTTGCTTCACATTCTCTGAGGCCAACATTCAAATATTGTCTATTTTAATCAAATTTTAAAACAAATTTAAGTTAAAATCATTTTTGAGATTATAAAATGATTCAAAGTGAGTAATAAGTCTTTGAAAGGTATGGGTGGCTATGAATGGACTTTTCTTGTCAATGGATGATTTTTGCTTCATGTTTCTTGAGGCAGACATTCAAATATAATCTATTTTAACCAAAATGTAAAACAATTCAACTTGAAATCAATTATGAGATT
>NW_018397434.1:17593-18529 GCF_002168275.2 Theobroma umbraticum
TCAAAGTGAGTAATAAGGCTTTCGAAGGCATGGGTGACTATATATGGACTTTTCTTATCAATGGATGGTTTTTGCTTCCTATTTCCTGAAGCTAGCGTTCAATTATAATATATTTCAATTAAAAATATATAAAAATCTAACTTGAAATCAATTATGAGATTATAAAACCATTCAAAGTAAGTAATAAGATTTTTGAAGGCATGAGTAACTATAAATGGACTTTTCTTGTCAATGGATGCCTTTTGCTTCATGTTTTCAAAGGCAAACATTCAAATAAAATCTGTTTTAACTAAAAATGTAAAACATATTTAACTCAAAATCAATTATGAGATTATAAAACCATTCAAAGTGAGTAATAGGGCTTTCAAAAGTATGACTGACCATAAATAGACTTTTTCTGTCAATGGATGGCTTTTACTTCATGTTTTTCAAAGCAAACATTCAAATATGATCTGTTTTAATCAAATATATATAAAAAAATAACTTTAAATCAATTATGAGATTATAAAATAATTTAAAACGTGTAATAATGCTTTCGAAGTTATGGGTGGCTATAAATGGACATCTCTTGCCAATGAATAGCTTTTTCTTTATTTTTCCTAAAGCAATATTCAATTATAATCTATTTTTACCAAAAATAAAAAATATTCAACTGAAAATCAATTATGAGATTATAAAATAATTGAAAGCTAGTAATAAGGCATTCGAAGGCTTGAGCGACTATAAATTGACTTTTCTTATCAATGGATGGCTTTTGCTTGACGTTTGTAGAGGTAGACATTCAAATATAATCTGTTTTAACCAAAAATGTAAAAAAATTCAACTTAAAATCAATTATGATATTATAAACCATTCAAAGTGAGTAATAAGGCTTTCGAAGGCATGGGTGACTATAAATAGACTTTTCTTGTCAATGGATGACTTTTGCTTCACATT
>NW_018397435.1:0-1971 GCF_002168275.2 Theobroma umbraticum
TTAAATGGTTTTATAATCTCAAAATTGATTTAAATTTGAATTATTTGTACATTTATAGTTAAAAAAGATTATAATTGAATGTTTACCTAGAGAAACGTCAAGAAAAAGTCTTTCATTGGCAAGAAAAGTCCATTTATAGTCACCCATTTCTTCAAAAGCCTTATTACTCACTTTAAATGATTTTATGATCTCATAATTGATTTAGGTTGAATTTTTTGACCTTTTTTGTTAGAACAGATTATAATTGAATATCTGCCTTGGGAAACATGAAGAAAAATATATTCATTGGCAAGAAAAGTCCATTTATAGTCACCCATTCCTTGAAAAGCCTTATTTCTCATTTTAAATAGTTTTATAAAGTCATAATTGATTTTACTTTTTTAGTTAAAACAAATTATAATTGAATGTTGACTTTGAGAAACATGAAGAAAAGGATATTCATTGGCCAGAAAAGTCCATTTATAGTCACCTATTCCTTCAAAAGCCTGATTACTCGCTGTAAAAGGTCTTATAATCTCATAATTAATATTAACTTAAATTTTTTTACATTTTTGGTTAAAATAGATTATAATTGAATGTCTACCTTAAGGAATGTCAAGAAAAGGCATTCATTTGCAAGAAAAGTCTATTTATAGTCGCCCATTGCTTCGAAAGCCTTATTACTCACTCTAAATAGTTTTATAGTCTCAAAATTAATTTTAAGTTCAAATTTATTTATATGTTTTATTAAAACAGATTATAATTGAATGTCTAGCTCAAGAAATATGAAGAAAAAGGCATTTATTGGAAGGAAAAGCCCATTTATAGTCACCGATTCCTTCAAAAGCCTTATTACTCACTTTATAATGTCAAAATTATTCTAAATTTGACTTCTTTGCATATTTTTAGTTAGAACAGATTATAATTGAATGTCTACCTCGAGAAACGTAAAGAAAAGGTCTTTCATTGGCAAGAGAAGTCCATTTACAGTCACATATTCCTTCAAAAAACTTAGGACTTGCTTTAAAATGTTTTATAATATCATAATTGATTTTAAGTTGAATTGTTTTACATTTTTTGTTAAAACAGATTATAATTGAATGTTTACTTTGAGAAATGTCGAGAAACAAGCATTTATTGACAAAAAAAGTCTATTTATAGTCGCCCATTGCTCCAAAAGCCTTATTACTCACTTTAAATGATTATATAATCTCAAAATTGATTTTAAGTTCAAAGTTATTTACATTTTTAGATAAAACAGATTATAATTGAATGTCTAGCTTGAGAAACATGAAGAAAAGGATATTCATTGGCAATAAAAGTCCATTTATAGTCACCAATTCCTTCAGAAGTCTTAGTACTCGCTGTAAAAGGTTTTATAATCTCATAATTGATTTTAAGTTGAATTGTTTTATATTTTTGATTAAAATAGATTATAATTGAATGTCTACCTCAAGAAATGTTAAGAAAAAGGCATTCATTGACAAGAAAACTATATTTATAGTCACCCATTGCTTCAAAAGCCTCATTGCTCACTTTAAATAATTTTATAATCTCAAAATTCATTTTAAGTTCAAATTTATTTGCATTTTTAGTTAAAATAGATTATAATTGAATGTTTGGTTTGAGATCCATGAAGAAAAAGATATTCGTTGGCAAGAAAAGCCCATTTATAGTCACCCATTGCTTCAAAAGCCTTATTACGCACTTTAAATAGTTTTCTAATCTTAAAATTAATTTTAAGTTCAAATTTATTTACATTTTTAGTTAAAACTGATTATAATTGAATGCTCAACTTGAGAAACGTGAAGAAAAAGGCATTAATTGGCAAGAAAAGCCCATTTATAATCATCTATTCTTTTAAAAGCCTTATTACTCACATTAAATGGTTTTATAATCTCAAAATTGATTTAAATTTCAAATCTTTGTACATTTTTAGTTAAAATATATTATAATTTAATATCTACCTCGAGAAATGTGAAGAAAAGCACA
>NW_018397435.1:2071-4887 GCF_002168275.2 Theobroma umbraticum
CCTTATTACTCACTTTAAATGGTTTTATAATCTCATAATTGATTTTGGGTTAGATTTTTTGATCTTTTTGGTTAGAACATATTATAATTGAATATCTGCCTTGGAAAACATGAAAACAAGGTCTTTATTGGTAAGAAAAGTCTATTTATAGTCACTTATTCCCTCAAAAGCCTTATTACTCACTTTAAATGGTTTTATAATCCCAAAATTGTTTTTAGATTGAATTTTTTATATTTTTGATTAAAACGGATTATAATTGAATGTCTACCTCGAGAAACATGAAGAAAAGAATATTCATTTGCAAGAAAAGCCTATTTATAGTCACCTATTCCTTAAAAAACTTGGTACTCGCTATAAATAGTTTTATAATCTCATAATTAATTTTAAGTTGAATTGTTATACATTTTTAGTTAAAACAAATTATAATTGAATGTCTACCTTGAGAAATGTCAAGAAAAAGGCATTTATTGACAAGAAAACTCTTTTTATAGTCACCCATTGCTCCAAAAGCCTTATTGCTCACTTTAAATAGTTTTATAATCTCAAAATTGATTTTAAGTTCAAATTTATCTAAATTTTTGGTTAAAACAGATTATAATTGAATGTCTACCTCGAGAAACATGAATAAAAAGGCATTCCTTGGTAAGAAAAGCCCATGTACAGTCACCTATTCCTTTAAAAGCCTTATTACTCACTTGAAATGGTTTTTAAATCTTAAAATTGATTTAAATTTGAATTCTTTGAACATTTTTGGTTAAAACAGTTTATAATGGAATGTCTACCTTGAGAAATATAAAGAAAACGTCTTTCATTGGCAAAAAAAGTCTATTTATAGTCACCAATTCCGTCAAAAGTCTTATTACTCACTTTAAATAGTTTATAATCTCGTAATTGATTTTAGATTAAATTTTTTCACGTTTTTGGTTAGAACAGATTATAATTGAATATTTGTCTTTGGAAACGTGAAGAAAAATGTATTTATTGGCAAGAAAAGTCCATTTATAGTCACCCATTCCTTGATAATCCTTATTACTCGTTTTAAATGGTTTTATAATGTCATAATTGATTTTAAGTTGAATTTTTTTACATTTTTTGTTAACATGGATTATAATTGAATGTTTACCTAAAGAAACATGAAGAAAACGATATTCATTGGTTAGAAAAGTCTATTTAGAGTCACCCATTCTTTCAAAAGCCTTATTACTCACTGTAAAAGGTTTTATAATATCATAAATGATTTTAAGTTAAATTTTTTTTACATTTTTAGTTAAAACAAATTATAATTGAATATCTACCTCTAGAAATGTCATGAAAAAAGAATTCATTAGCAAGAAAAGTCTATTTATAGTCACTCATTTTTTCAAAAGCCTTATTGCTCACTTTAAATGGTTTTATAATCTTAAAATTGATTTTAAGTTCAAATTTATCTAAATTTTTGGTTAAAGTAGATTATAATTGAATGTTTAAGTCGAGAAACGTGAATAAAAAGGCATTCTTTTGTAAGAAAAGCCCATTTATAGTCACCTATTCCTTTAAAAGCCTTATTACTCACTTGAAATAGTTTTATAATCTTAAAATTGATTTAAATTTGAATTCTTTATACATTTTTGGTTAAAATAGATTTTAATTGAATGTCTACCTCGAGAAATATGAAGAAAAAGTCTTTCATTGGCAAGAAAAGTCCATTTATAGTCACCTATTCCTTCAAAAGCCTTATTACTCACTTTAAATAGTTTTTTAATCTCGTAATTGATTTTAGGTTGAATTTTTTCATGTTTTTGTTTAGAACAGATTATAATTGAATATTTACCTTTGGAAACGTGAAGAAAAAGGTATTCATTGGCAAGAAAAGTCTATTTATAGTCACGAATTTCTTGAAAAGCCTTATTACTCGCTTTAAATGGTTTTATAATGTGATAATTGATTTTAAGTTGAATTTTTTTACATTTTTGTTAACCAGGATTATAATTGAATATCTACCTCAAGAAACATGAAGAAAAGGATACTCATTGGCAAGAAAAGTCTATTTAGAGTCATCCATTCCTTCAAAAGACTTATTACTCACTGTAAAAGGTTTTATAAACTCATAATTGATTTTAAGTTGCATTTTTTTACATTTTTGGTTAAAACAGATTATAATTGAATGTCTAAGTAGAGAATTATCAAGAAAAAGGCATTCATTGGTAAGAAAAGTCGATTTATAGTCACCCATTGCTTCAAAAGCTTTAGTGCTCACTTTAAATGGTTTTATAATCTCAAAATAGATTTTAAGTTCAAATTTATTTGCATTTTCTGTTAAAATAGATTATCATTGAATGTCTACCTTGAGAAACATGAAGAAAAAGGCATTCTTTGGCAACAAAAGCCCATTTATAGTCACCCATTCTTTCAAAAGCCTTATTACTCACTTTAAATGGTTTTATAATCTCAAAATTGATTTAAATTTGAATTCTTTGTACATTTTTGGTTAAAATAGATTATAATTGAATGTCTACCTTGAGCAACATGTAGAAAAAGTCTTTCATTGGCAAGAAAAGTCCATTTATAGTCACCCATTCTTTCAAAAGCCTTATTACTCACTTCAAATGGTTTTGTAATCTCATAATTGATTTTAGGTTGAATTTTTTAACGTTTTTGGTTAAAACAGATTATAATTAAATGTCTAGCTTGAGAAACATGAAAGGTATTCATTGGTAAGAAAAACCCATTTATAGTCATTCATTCCTTAAAAAGGCTTATTACTCACTTTAAATGGTTTTATGATTTCAAAATTGATTTAAATTTGAATTCTTTGTACATTTTTAGTTAAAATAGAT
>NW_018397435.1:5185-5403 GCF_002168275.2 Theobroma umbraticum
ATAGTCACCCATTGCTTCAAAAGCCTTATTGCTCACTTTAAATGGTTTTAAAATATCAAAATTGATTTTAAGTTCAAATTTATTTACATTTTTGGTTAAACAAGATTATAATTCAATGTCTAGCTCGAGAAAAGTGGAGAAAGAGACATTTGTTGGTAAGAAAAGCCCATCTATAGTCACTCATTCCTTTAAAAGCCTTAATACTCACTTTAAATGGT
>NW_018397435.1:5413-5568 GCF_002168275.2 Theobroma umbraticum
CAAAATTGATTTTAATTTGAATTCTTTGTACACTTTTAGTTAAAACAGATTATAATTGAATGTCTACCTTGAGAAATGTCAACAAAAAGGCATTCATTGACAAGAAAAATCTATTTATAGTGACCCTTTCCTTCAAAAGCCTTATTACTCACTTT
>NW_018397435.1:5578-5717 GCF_002168275.2 Theobroma umbraticum
ATAATCTCATAATTTATTTTAGGTTGAATTTTTGGACGTTTTTGGTTAGAACATATTATAATTGAATATCTTCCTTCGGAAACATGAAGAAAAAGGTATTCATTGGCAAGAAAAGTCTATTTAGAGTCACTCATTCCTT
>NW_018397435.1:5727-6109 GCF_002168275.2 Theobroma umbraticum
ATTACTCACTTTAAATGATTTTATGATCTCAAAATTGATTTTGAATTGAATTTTTTTACATTTTTGGTTTAAAGAGGCTACACTTGAATGTCTGCCTTAGAGAACGTGAAGCAAAAGTCAACCATTGACACGAAAAGTCTATTTATGGTCACTCAAGACTTCGAAAGCCTTATTACTTGGTTTAAATGATTTCACAAACTGATAATTATTTTTAAGTTGAATATTTTTATATTTTTTGTTAAAACGGACTAGAATTGAATGTTTAACTCAAGAAACATAAAGAAAAAAGTATTCATTGGCAAAAAAAGTCCATTTATAATAACTCATACCTTCAAAAGCCTTATTACTCGCTTTAAATGGTTTATAATGTCATAATTGATTT
>NW_018397435.1:6209-7406 GCF_002168275.2 Theobroma umbraticum
TCACTTTAAATGGTTTTAAAATCTCAAAATTGATTTTAAGTTCAAATTTATTTACATTTTTGGTTAAAAAAATTATAATTCAATGTCTAGCTCGAAAAAAGTGGAGAAAAAGACATTTGTTGGTAAGAAAAGCCCATTTATAGTCACTCATTCCTTTAAAAGGCTTAATACTCACTTTAAATGGTTTTATAATCTCAAAATTGATTTTAATATGAATTTTTTATACATTTTTAGTTAAAACATATTATAATTGAATGTCTACCTTAAGAAATGAAAAGAAAATATCTTTCATTCACCAAAAAAGTCCATTTATAGTCACTCATTCCTTCAAATGCCTTATTACTCACTTTAAACGGTTTTATAATCTCATAATTGATTTTAGGTTGAATTTTTTGACCTTTTTGGTTATAACAAATTATAATTGAATATTTACCTTAGAAAACATGGAGAAAAAGGTATTCATTGGCAAGAAAAGTCTATTTAGAGTCACTCATTCCTTTAAAAGCCTTATTACTCACTTTAAATGGTTTTAAGATCTCAAAATTAATTTTGAATTGAATTTTTTTACATTTTTGGTTAAAGAGGCTATACATGAATGTGTGCTTTGGGGAACGTGAAGCAAAAGTCAACCATTGGCACTAAAAGTCGATTTATGGTCACTCAAGCCTTCGAAAGCCTTATTACTTGGTTTAAATGGTTTCACAAATTGATAATTGTTTTTAAGTTGAATATTTTTACATTTTTATTTAAAACAGACTAGAATTGAATTTCTGACTCAAGAAACATGAAGAAAAAAGTATTCATTGGCAACAAAAGTCCATTTATAGTAACACATATCTTCATAAGCCTTATTACTCACTTTAAATGGTTTATAATGTCATAATTGATTTTAAGTTAATTTTTTTTATATTTTTGGTTAAACATATTATAATTGAATGTCTACTTCGAGAAATGTCAAGAAAAAGTTATTCATTGACAAGAAAAGTCTATTTATAGTCACACATTTTTTCAAAAGCCTTATTACTCACTTTAAATGGTTTTATAATCTCAAAATTGATTTTAAGTTCAAATTTATCTACATTTTTAGTTAAAATAGATTATAATTGAATGTCTAGCTTGAGAAACGTGAAGAAAAATGCATTCCTTTGTTAGAAAAGCCCATTTATAGTCACCCATTCCTTTAAAAGCCTTATTACT
>NW_018397435.1:7703-10459 GCF_002168275.2 Theobroma umbraticum
TTTTAGGTTGAATTTTTTGACCTTTTTTGTTAGAATAGATTATAATTGGCAAGAAAAATTCATTTACAGTCACCCATTCCTTGAAAAGCCTTATTACTCGCTTTAAATAGTTTTATAAAGTCGTAATTGATTTTAAGTTGAATAGTTTTACATTTTTAGTTAAAACAGATTATAATTGAATGTCTACCTCGAGAAACATGAAGAAAAGGATATTCATTGGCCAGAAAAGTCCATTTAGAGTCACCCATTCCTTCAGAAGCCTTATTACTCGTTGTAAAAGGTTTTATAATCCCATAATTGTTATTAAGTTGAATTTTTTTACATTTTTGATTAAAATAGATTATAATTGAATATCTACCTCAAGAAATGTCAAGAAAAAGGCATTCATTCACAAGAAAAGTCTATTTATAGTCATCAATTGCTTCAAAAGCCTTATTACTCACTCTAAATAGTTTTATAGTCTCAAAATTAATTTTAAGTTCAAATTTATTTATATTTTTTATTAAAACAAATTATAATTGAATGTCTAGCTTGAGAAACATGAAGAAAAAGGCATTCATTGGTACGAAAAGCCCATTTATAGTCATAGGTTCTTTCAAAAGCCTTATTACTCACTTTAAATAGTTTTATAATCTCAAAATTGTTTTAAATTTGAATTCTTTGTGTATTTTTAGTTTAAGCAGATTATAATTAAATGTCTACCTAGAAAATGTGAAAAAAAGGTCTTTCATTAGCAAAAAAAGTCCATTTACAGTCACTCATTCTTTCAAAAAACTTAGTACTTGTTGTAAAAGGTTTTATAATATCATAATTAATTTTAAGTTGAATTGTTTTACATTTTTAGTTAAAACAGATTATAATTGAATGTCTACCTTGAGAAATGTCGAGAAAAAAGTATTTATTGGCAAGAAAAGTCTATTTATAGTCTCCCATTGCTCCAAAAACCTTATTGCTCACTTTAAATAATTTTATAATCTCAAAATTGATTTTAAGTTCAAAGTTATTTACATTTTTGGTTAAAACAGATTATAATTGAATGTCTAGCATAAGAAACATGAAGAAAAGGATATTCATTGGCAATAAAAGTCGATTTATAGTCACCCATTCCTTCAGAAGTCTTAGTACTCGCTGCAAAAGGTTTTATAATCTCATAATTGATTTTAAGTTGAATTGTTTATTTTTTTGGTTAAAACAGATTATAATTGAATGTCTACCTCAAGAAATATCAAGAAAAAGGCATTCATTGGTAAGAAAACTCTATTTATAGTCACCCATTGCTTCAAAAGCCTCATTGCTTACTTTAAATAATTTTATAATCTCAAAATTGATTTGAAGTTTAAATTTATTTGTATTTTTGGTTAAAATAGGTTATAATTGAATGTTTAGTTTGTAAAGCGTGAAGAAAAGGACATTCGTTGGCAAGAAAAGCCCATTTATAGTCACCTATTGCTTGAAAAGCCTTATTGCTCACTTTAAATAGTTTTCTAATCTCAAAATTGATTTTAAGTTCAAATTTATTTATATTTTTAGTTAAAACAGATTATAATTGAATGTCTAGCTCGAGAAATGTGAAGAAAAAGACATTCATTGGTAAGAAAAGCCCATTTATAGTCACCCATTCCTACAAAAGCCTTATTACTCACTTTAAATGGTTTTATAATTTCAAAATTGATTTAAATTTGAATTTTTGTACATTTTTGGTTAAAACTAATTATAATTGAATGTTTATCTCGAGAAATATCAAGAAAAAGGTATTCATTGGTAAGAAAAGTTTTTTTACAGTCACCAATTGCTTTAAAAGCCTTATTGCTTACTTTAAATTATTTTATAATCTCAAAATTGATTTTAAGCTCAAATTTATTTATATTTTTCATTAAAACAAATTATAATTGAATGTCTAGCTGGAGAAATGTGAAGAAAATGGCATTCGTTGGCAAGAAAAGCGCATTTGTAGTCACCCATTCCTTCAAAAGCCTTATTACTCACTTTAAATTGTTTTATAACCTCAAAATTGATTTAAATTTAAATTGTTTGTACATATTTAGTTAAAACAGATTATAATTGAATGTTTACCTTGAGAAACGTGAAAAAAAAATCATTCATTAGCAAGAAAAGTCCATTTATAGTCAGTCATTCCTCCAAAAGCCTTATTACTCGCGTTAAATAGTTTTATAATCTCATAATTGATTTTACGTTGAATTTTTTGACCTTTTTGGTTAGAACAGATTATTATTGAATATTTACCTTAGGAAATGTGAAGAAAAAGATATTCATTGGCAAGAAAAGTCCATTTATAGTCACCCATTCCTTCAAAAGCTTTATTACTCACTTTAAATGGTTTTATAATCTCAAAATTGATTTTAAGTTGAGTTTTTTTACATTTTTTGTTAAAATAGGCTATACCTGAATGTCTGCCTTGGGCAAAATGAAGCGAAAACCAACCACTGGCATGAAAGTCCATTTATGGTCACTCAAGCTTTCGAAAGTCTTAGTTCTTGGTTTAAATGGTTTCATAAAATAATAATTGTTTTTAAGTTGAATATTTTACATTATTGGTTAAAACAGACTAGAATTGAATGTCTACCTCTAGAAAAATCAAGAAAAAATTATTCATTGGCAAGAAAAATCCATTTACAGTCATCCATACCCTCAAAAGCCTTATTACTCGCTTTAAATAATTTTATAATGTCATAATGGATTTTTGATAACTCTATTATATAGAGTTATTTTGAGTTATTTTGGGAGCTTAAGTAGCT
>NW_018397435.1:10559-10722 GCF_002168275.2 Theobroma umbraticum
ATTTAATAGTAAAAAAAAGCCTATTTATAGTCACCTATTCCGTTAAAAGCCTTATTACTCACTTTAAAAGGTTTTATAATCTCAAAATTGATCTAAATTTGATTTATTTATACATTTTTAGCTAAAACAGATTATAATTGAATGCCAACCTCGAGAAATGTCA
>NW_018397435.1:10739-10908 GCF_002168275.2 Theobroma umbraticum
GTAAAAGCTTTTATAATCTCATAATTTATTTTAAGTTGAATTATTTTACATTTTGGATTAAAACAGATTATAATTAAATGTTTAGTTCGAGAAACGTGAAGAAAAAGGTATTTGCTGGTAAGAAAAGCCCATTTATAGTCACCTATTTCTTTAAAAGCCTTATTACTCA
>NW_018397435.1:11061-11233 GCF_002168275.2 Theobroma umbraticum
TTATAGTCACCCATTCTTTCAAAAGCCTTATTACTCGCTTTAAAAGGTTTTATAGTGTCATAATTGATTTTAAGTTAATTTTTTTTACATTTTGGGTTAAAAAAATTATAATTAAATGTCCACCTCGAGAAACATGAAGAAAGGATAGTCATTGGTAAGAAAAGTCCTTTTA
>NW_018397435.1:11436-11576 GCF_002168275.2 Theobroma umbraticum
TTTATTTACATTTTTGGTTAAAATAGATTATAATTGAATGTATAACTCAAGAAATGGTAAGAAAAAGGCATTTGTTAGTAAGAAAAGCCTATTTATAGTCACCCATTCTATTAAAAGCCTCATTACTCACTTTAAATAGT
>NW_018397435.1:11586-11793 GCF_002168275.2 Theobroma umbraticum
CAAAATTGATTTAAATTTGAATTCCTTGTACGTTTCTTATTAAAAAAGATTATAATTGAAAGACTGCCTCGAGAAACATCACGAAAAGGTCTTTTATTGGCAAGAAAAGTCTATTTATAGTAACCTATTCCTTCAAAAGCCTTATTACTGACGTTAAATGGGTTTATAACCTCATAATTGATTTTAGGTTGAATTTTTTGACCTTTT
>NW_018397435.1:11893-13106 GCF_002168275.2 Theobroma umbraticum
TAAAACAGATTATAATTGAATGTCTACCTCAGGAAACATGAAGAAAAGGATACTCATTGGCAAGAAAAGTCCATTTATAGTCACCCATTGCCTCAAAAGCCTTATTGCTTACTTTAAATGGTTTTACAATCTCAAAATTGATTTAAAGTTCAAATTTATTTACATTTTTGGTTAAAACAGATTATAATTGAATATATAACTCGAGAAACATGAAAAAAAAAGGCATTTGTTGGTAAGAAAAGCCTATTTATAGTCACCCATTCCTTTAAAAGCCTCATTACTCACTTTAAATGGTTTTATAATCTCAAAATTGATTTAAATTTGAATTCTTTGTACATTTTTTATTAAAAAAGATTATAATTGAAAGTCTACCTCAAGAAACATCATGAAAAGGTCTTTCATTTGCAAGAAAAGTCCATTTATTGTCACCCATTCTTTTAAAAGCCTTATTACTCTCTGTAAAAGCTTTTATAATCTCATAATTTATTTTAAGTTGAATTATTTCATATTTTGGGTTAAAATAGATTATAATTGAATATTTACCTCGAGATATATAAAGAAAAAGGCATTCATTGGCAAGAAAAGTCTATTTATAGTCACCTTTTGCTTCAAAAGCCTTATTTCTCACTTTAAATAGTTTTACACTCTCAAAATTAATTTTACGTTCAAATTTATTTATGTTTTTTGTTAAAACAGATTATAATTGAATATCTAGCTTGGGAAAAGTGGAGAAAAAGACATTCGTTGGTAAAAAAAGCCAATCTATAGTCACCCATTCTTTTAAAAGCTTTAATACTCACTTTAAATGGTTTTATAATCTCAAAATTGATTTAAATTTGAATACTTTGTACATTTTTTGTTAAAATAGATTATAATTGAATTTCTACCTCAAGAAACATGAAGAAAAGGTCTTTCATTGGCAAGAAAAATTAATTTATAGTCACCCATTCATTCAAAAGCCTTATTACTCCTTTAAATAGTTTTATAATCTCATAATTGATTTTAGGTTGAATTTTTTGACATTTTTGGTTAGAACAGATTATAATTGAATATCTGCCTTGGGAACTGTGAAGAAAAAGGAATTCATTTGCAAGAAAAGTCCATTTATAGTCACCCATTCCTTCAAAAGCCTCATTACTCACTTTAAATGGTTTTATAATCTCAAAATTGATTTTAAGCTGAATTTTTTTACATTTTTAGTTAAAAGAGGCTA
>NW_018397435.1:13206-13322 GCF_002168275.2 Theobroma umbraticum
TAAATCAATTTTGAGGTTATAAAATCATTTAAAGTCATTAATAAGGCTTTTAAAAGAATAGGTGACTATAAATGGGCTTTTCTTACCGACGAATACCTTTTTCTTCACGTTTCTTG
>NW_018397435.1:13332-13427 GCF_002168275.2 Theobroma umbraticum
TCAATTATAATCTGTTTTAACTAAAAATGCACAAAGAATTGGAATTTAAATCAATTTTGAGGTTATAAAATCATTTAAAGTCATTAATAAGGCTT
>NW_018397435.1:13453-13585 GCF_002168275.2 Theobroma umbraticum
GCTTTTCTTACCGATGAATACCTTTTTCTTCATAATTTCTCAAGGTAGACATTCAATGAGAATATGTTTTAGCAAAACATGTAAATAAATTTGAACTTAAAATCAATTTTGAGATTATAAAACTATTTAAAG
>NW_018397435.1:13614-13875 GCF_002168275.2 Theobroma umbraticum
GACTATAAATAGACTTTTCTTGTGAATGAATGCTTTTTTCTTGATAGTCTTCAAGGTAGACATTCAATTTTAATCTATTTTAACCAAAAATGTAAAAAAATTCAATTAAAAATTAATAATGAGATTGTAAAACTTTTTTCAGCGAGTAATAAGGCTTTTGAAAGAATTGGTGACTCTAAATGGACTTCTATTGCCAATGAATATCCTTTTCTTCATGTTTTTTAAGGTAAACATTCAAATATAATCTGTTTTAACCAAAAA
>NW_018397435.1:14024-14195 GCF_002168275.2 Theobroma umbraticum
AGTAATAAAGCTTTTGAAGGAATGAGTGACTATAAATGGACTTTTCTTCCCAATGAAAATCTTTTTCTTTCCGTTTTTCAAGGTAGATATTCAATTATAATCTGTTCTAATAAAAAACGATTAAAAATTTAACCCAAAATCAATTATGATATTATAAAACCATTTAAAGCG
>NW_018397435.1:14205-14472 GCF_002168275.2 Theobroma umbraticum
CTTTTGAAGGAATGAGTGACTATAAATAGATTTTTCTAGCCAATGAAAGACCTTTTCTTCATGTTTCTCAAGATAGACATTCAATTACAATATATGTTAACAAAAAATATACAAAGAATTCAAATTTAAATCAATTTTGAGATTATAATACCATTTAAAGCGAGTAATAATGCTTTTGAAGGAATGTGTTACTATAAATAGCTTTTTTTACGACCGAATGCCTTTTTTTTCACGTTTCATTAGCTAGACATTCAATTCTAGTCTGTT
>NW_018397435.1:14482-14726 GCF_002168275.2 Theobroma umbraticum
ATGTAAAAATATTCAACTTAAAAACAATTATTAGCTTATGAAACCATTTAAACTAAGTAATAAGATTTTTAAAGGCTTGAGTGACTATAAATGGACTTTTCGTGCCAATGGTTGGCTTTCGCTTCACGTTCTCCAAGGCAGACATTCAGGTATAGACTCTTTTAATAAAAAATGTTAAAAAATTCAACCTAAAATCAAATTTGAGATTATAAAATCATTTAAGGTGAGTAATAAGGCTTTTGAA
>NW_018397435.1:14736-14876 GCF_002168275.2 Theobroma umbraticum
ACTATAAATGGACTTTTCTTCCCAATGAATATCTCTTTCTTTATGTTTCCTAAGGTAGATATTCAAATATAATCTGTTCTAACTAAAAATATCTAAAAATTTAACCGAAATCAATTATGAGATTATCAAACCATTTAAAA
>NW_018397435.1:14886-15037 GCF_002168275.2 Theobroma umbraticum
GGCTTTTGAAGGAATGGGTGACTATAAATAGACCTTTTTTGCCAATGAATGACTTTTTCTTCACATTTCTCGAGGTAAACATTCAATTGTAATCTATTTTAACCAAATATGTGCAAAGAATTAAAATTTAAATCAATTTTGAGATTATAAA
>NW_018397435.1:15047-15217 GCF_002168275.2 Theobroma umbraticum
TTGAGTAATAAGGCTTTTGAACGAATAGGTGACTATAAATGGACTTTTTTTACCAACAAATGCTGTTTTCTTCACGTTTCTCAAGCTCGACATTCAATTATAATCTGTTTTAATCAAAAATGTAAATAAATTTGAGCTTAAAATCAATTTTGAGATTATAAACCATTTAA
>NW_018397435.1:15227-15535 GCF_002168275.2 Theobroma umbraticum
AAGGCTTTTGAAGCAATGAGTGACTATAAATCGACTTTTCTTGCCAATGAATGCTTTTTTCTTGACATTTCTCGAGTTAGACATTCAATTATAATCTATTTTAAGTAATAATGTAACAAAATTTAACTTAAAATCAATTACGAGATTATAAAACCTTTTACAGTGAGTAATAAGGCTTTTGAAGGAATGGGTGACTCTAAATGGACTTTTCTTCCCAACGAATATCTTTTCTTCATGTTTCTTGAGATAGACATTCAATTATAATCCTTGTTAACCAATAATGTAAAAAAATTCAACTTAAAATCAAT
>NW_018397435.1:15545-15828 GCF_002168275.2 Theobroma umbraticum
TAAAACTATTTAAAGCGAGTAATAAGGCTTTTCAAGAAATAGGTGACTATAAATGAACTTTTCTTGCGAATGAATACCTTTTTCTTCATGTTTCTTAAGGTAGATATTCAATAATAATCTGTTCTAACTAAAATGGTAAAAAAATTCAACCTAAAATCAATTATGAGATTATAAAATCATTTAAAGTGAATAATAAGGCTTTTGACAGAATGGGTGACAATATATAGACTTTTCTTGCCAATGAAAGACCTTTTCTTCATGTTTCTCAAGGTAGACATTCCAT
>NW_018397435.1:15845-15974 GCF_002168275.2 Theobroma umbraticum
AAAAATATACAAAGAATTCAAATTTAAATCAATTTTAAGATTATAAAACCATTTCAAGTGAGTAATAAGGCTTTTAACGGGATAGGTGACTATAAATGGGCTTTTCTTACCGAGGAATGCCTTTTTCTT
>NW_018397435.1:16180-16492 GCF_002168275.2 Theobroma umbraticum
TCTGTTTTAACCAAAAATGAAAAAAAATTCAACTTATAATCAATTATGAGATTATAAAAACTTTTACAGCGAGTAATAAGGCTTTTGATGGAATGGACGACTATAAATGGGCTTTTCTTTTCAATGAATACCTTTTTCTTCATGTTTCCCAGGGCAGGCATTCAATTAAAATCTGTTCTAACCAAAAATGTAAAAAAATTCAACCTAAAATCAATTTTGAGATTATAAAATCATTTAAAGGGAGTAATAAGGCTTTTCAAGGAAAAGGTAACTATAAATGGACTTTTCTTGCCAATGAATACCTTTTTCTTC
>NW_018397435.1:16633-17003 GCF_002168275.2 Theobroma umbraticum
AATAAGGTTTTTGAAGGAATGGGTGACTATAAATGGACTTTTCTTGCTAATGAAAGACCTTTTTCTTGATGTTTCTCGAGGTAGGTGTTAAATTATAATCTGTTTTAACCAAAAAAGTATAAAAAATTTAAATTTAAATCAATCTTGAGATTGTAAAACCATTTAAAGTGAGTAATAAGGCTTTTAAAGTAATGAGTGACTATAAATGAGCTTTTCTTACCAAGGAATGTCTTTTTCTTTACATTTCTCAAGCTAGACATTCAATTATAATATGTTTTAACTAAAACTGTAGATAAATTTGAACTTAAAATAAATTTTGAGATTATAAAACCATTTAAAGTGATCAATAGGGCTTCTGAAGAAATGGGTG
>NW_018397435.1:17013-17148 GCF_002168275.2 Theobroma umbraticum
GACTTTTCTTGCCAATGAATGCCTTTTCTTGATATTTCTCAAGGTAGACATTCAATTATAATTTATTTTAATCAAAAATGTAAGAAAATTGAACTTAAAATTAATTATGACATTATAAACAAGTTGCAGTAAGTA
>NW_018397435.1:17158-17354 GCF_002168275.2 Theobroma umbraticum
TGAAGGTATGGGTGACTATAAATGAACTTTTCTTGCCAATGAACACTTTTTTCTTCATGTTTCTTAGGGCAGACATTCAATTCTAGTCTGTTTTAACTTAAAATGTAAAAATATTCTCCTTAAAAAGAATTATTAGTTTATGAAACCATTTAAACCAAGTAATAAGGTTTTCGAAGGCTTGAGTGACTATAAATGG
>NW_018397435.1:17609-17721 GCF_002168275.2 Theobroma umbraticum
GACTTTTCTTACCAATGAATATTTTTTTCTTCACGTTTGCCAAGGTAAATATTCAATAATAATCTGTTCTAACTAAAAATGTCAAAAAATTCAACCTAAAATCAATTATGAG
>NW_018397435.1:17805-18266 GCF_002168275.2 Theobroma umbraticum
GGAATGGGTGACAATAAATGGATTTTTCTTGCTAAAGAAAGACTTTTTCTTGCTAATTAAAGACTTTTTCTTCATATTTCTCGAGATAGACATTCAATTATAATCTGTTTGAACCAAAATGAACAAAGAATTCAAATTTAAATCAATTTTGAGATTATAACATTATTTAAAGTGAGAAATAAGGCTTTTGGAGCAATAGGTGACTGTAAATAGACTTTTCTTGCCAATAAATACCATTTTCTTAACATTTCTCAAGGTAGACATTCAATTATAATCTGTTTTAACAAAAAAGGTACAACAATTCAACTTAAAATCAATTATGAGATTATAAAACCTTTTTCAGCGAGTACTAAGTTTTTTGAAGGAATAGGCGACTATAAATGGACTTTTCTTACCAATGAATATTCTTTTCTTCATGTTTCTTAAGGTAAACATTCAATTATAATCTGTTTTAACAAAAA
>NW_018397435.1:18353-18504 GCF_002168275.2 Theobroma umbraticum
TAAGGCTTTTAAAGGAATGGGTGATTATAAATGGACTTTTCTTGCCAATGAATACCTTGTTCTTCATGTTTCCCAAGATAGATATCCAATTATAATCTGTTATAACCAAAAAGGTCAAAAAATTCAACCTAAAATCAATTATGAGATTATA
>NW_018397436.1:0-149 GCF_002168275.2 Theobroma umbraticum
TTATTTTATATTTTTTATTAAAATATATTAAAATTGAGTGTCTGTCTTGAAAAACGTAAAGCAAAGTCATCCATTGGCAAGGAAAGTCCATATGCAATCGCTTAAGCCTTCAAAAGCTTTATTAATTGCTTTAAATAGTTTTATAATCT
>NW_018397436.1:159-482 GCF_002168275.2 Theobroma umbraticum
TTTAAGTTGAATTTTTTACATTTTTAGTGAAACTAGATAGTATTTGAATATCTACTTCAAGAAACCTGAAGAAAAAGCCATTCATTGGCAAGAAAAGTTCATCTATTGTCACCCATACTTTTGAAAAGCCTTATTACTTACTTTAAATGGTTTCATAATCTCATATTTGATTTTAAGTTAAATTTTTTAATATTTTTTGTTAAAACATATTATAATTGAATGTCTGTTTCTGGAAACATGAAGTAAAAGACATCCATTGGTAAGGAAAGTCCATTTATAAACACTTAAGTCTTCGAAAGCCTTATTACTCGCTTTAAATGGTT
>NW_018397436.1:492-639 GCF_002168275.2 Theobroma umbraticum
ATAATTGATTTTAAGTTGAATTTTTTACAATTTTTATTAAAATATATGAAAATTGAGTGTTTGCCTTGAAAACAGTGAGGCAAAAGTCATCTATTAGCAAGAAAAGTCCATTGTGTAGTCACTTAAGTCTTCAGAAGCTTTGTTAAT
>NW_018397436.1:650-770 GCF_002168275.2 Theobroma umbraticum
GTTTTATAATCTTATATTTATTTTAGATTGAATTTTTTACATTTTTGGTGAAACCAGATAGTATTTGAGTGTCTTCTTTGGGAAACGTGAAGAAAAAGCCATTCATTGATAAGAAAAGTC
>NW_018397436.1:959-1514 GCF_002168275.2 Theobroma umbraticum
AAAAGTCTATTTATAGTCGCTTAAGTCTTCGAAAGCCTTATTACTCGATTTAAATGGTTTTATAATCTCATAATTCATATGAAGTTGAATTTTTTTACATATTCTATTAAAATAGATAATATTTGAATATCTACATTGGGAAACATGAAGAAAAAACTATTTATTGGTATGAAAAGTCCATCTATAGTCACCCTTGCCTTCGAAACGCTTATTACTTGCTTTAAATGGTTTTATAATCTTATAATTGAATTTAGTTGCAATTTTTTACATTTTTTGTTAAAATATATCATAGTTGAATGTCTGCTTAAGGAAACATAAAACAAAATCATCCATTGACAAGAAAAGTTAATTTACAGTCACCTAAGTCTTCAAAATCCTCCGTACTCACTTTAAATAATTTTATAAACTCAAAATTGATTTTAAGTTGAAGTTTTATTACATTTTGAGTTAAAGTAAATAATATTTGAATGTCTACATCAAGAAATGTGAAGAAACAACCATTCATTTGTAAGAAAAGTCCATCCATAGTCACCCATGCATTTGAAAGCCTTATTA
>NW_018397436.1:1524-2053 GCF_002168275.2 Theobroma umbraticum
ATAGTTTTATAATCTCATAATTCATTTTAAGTAGAATTGTTTTAGATTTTCAGTAAAGCCAGATAATATTTAAATATTTACATTGGAAAACATGAAGAAAAAGTCATTCATTGTCAAAAAAAGTCCGTCTATAGTCACCCACGCCTTCAAAAGCCTTATTACTAGCTTTAAATAGTTTCATAATCTCATAATTGATTTTATGTTGAATATTTTTATATTTTTTGTTAAATATATTATAATTGAATGTCTATCTCAGGGAATGTGAAGAAAAAGTCATCCATTGGCAAGAAATGCCCATTTATGGTCGCTTAAGTCTTTGAAAGCCCTATTACTTTCTTTAAATGGATTTATAATCTCTTAATTAATTTTAAGTTAAATTTTTTTATATTTTTTGTTAAAGTATATTATAATTGAATGTCTACCTTGGGAAATGTGAACAAAAGTCATCCATGGGCAAGAAAAGTCTTGTCATGGTCGCTTAAGTCTTCGGAAGCCTTATTACTTGCTTTAAATGGTTTTATAATCTCAT
>NW_018397436.1:2236-3604 GCF_002168275.2 Theobroma umbraticum
TTCATAATCTCATAATTGATTTTAAGTTGTATTTTTTTATATTTTTTATTAAATATATTATAATTGAATGTCTGTCTTGAGAAATGTGTAGAAAAAGTCATCTATTGGCAAGAAATATCTATTTATGGTCGCTTAAGTCTTTGAAAGCCTTATTACTTGCTTGAAATGGTTTTATAATCTCCTAATTGATTTTAAGTTGAATTTTTTTATATTTTTTATTAAAGTATATTATAATTGAATGTCTACCTTGGGAAATGTGAAGCAAAAGTCATCCATGGACAAGAAAAGTCCAGTCATGGTCACTTAAGTCTTCGAAAGCCTTATTATTTGCTTTAAATGATTTTATAATTTCATAGTTGATTTTTAGTTGAATTTTTTTACCTTTTTTGTTAAAATATATTATAATTAAATGTCTACATTAGGAAACATGAAGCAAAAGTAATCCATTCACAGAAAAAATCCATTTATGGTCGCTTAAGTCTTCGAAAGCCTTATTAGTTGCTTTAAATGATTTTGCAAACTCATAATTGATTTTATGTTGACTTTTTTTACATTTTTGATCAAAACAGATAATATTTAAATGTTTATGTTAGGAAACATGAAGAAAAAGCCAATCATTGGTAAAAAAAAAGTCTATATATAGTCACTCATACCTTCAAAAGCCTTCTTACTTACTTTAAATAGTTTTATAATCTCATGATTGATTTTAACTTGAATTTTTTTATAGTTTTTGTTAAAGCATATTATAATTGAATATCTATCCAGGAAACATGAAGCAAAAGTCATCCATTGGCAAGAAAAGCCCATTTATGATTGCTGAAGTCATCTAAAGCCTTATTGCTCGCTTTAAATGGTTTTATAAGCTCATAATTGATTTTAAGTTGAATTTTTTTACTTTTTTGAAAATAGCAGATAATATTTAAATGTCTACATTAGGAAACCTAAAGAAAAAGCCATTCATTAGCAAGCAAAGTCCATCTATAGTCACCCATGTCTTCGAAAGTCTTATTACTCATTTTAAATAGTTTTATAATCTCATAATTGATTTAAATTATATTTTTTTACAGTTTTTCTTAAAACATATTATAATTGAATATCCGCCTCGAGAAACTTAAAGCAAAAGTCATCCATTGGCAAGAAACGCCCATTTATGATTGCTTAAGTCATCTAAAGCCTTATTACTCGCTTTAAATGGATTTATATTCTTATAATTGATTTTAAGGTGAATTTTTTTATATTTTTGGATAAAAAGATAATATTTGAATGTCTACATTAGGAAACCTAAAGAAAAAACTATCCATTGGCAAGAAAAGTCCATCTATAGTCACCTATGTCTTCGAAAGCCTTATTACTAGCTTTAAATGGTTT
>NW_018397436.1:3614-4119 GCF_002168275.2 Theobroma umbraticum
TAATTGATTTTAAGTTGAATGTTTTTATATTCTTGGATAAAACATATAATATTTGAATGTCTACATTAGGAAACTTGAAGAAAAGGCCATTCATTGGTAAGAAAAGTCCATCTACAGTCATCCATACCTTCGAAAGCCTTATTGCTTGCTTTAAATGATTTTATAATCTCATAATTGATTTTAAAGTTAATTTTTTTTATATTTTTTATTAAATATATTATAATTGAATGTTTACCTCATGGACCATAAAGCAAAAGTCATCCATTGATAAGAAAAGTCAATTTATATTTGCTTAAGTCCTTGAAAGCCTTATTAATCGCTTTAAATGGTTTTATAATCTCATAATTAGTTTTAAGTTCAATTTTTTACATTTTTGGTGAAAATAGATAGTATTTGAATGTCTTACTTTAAGAAACATGAAGAAAAAACCATTCATTGGAAGGAAAAGTCGATCTATAGTCACTCACGCCTTCGAAAGCCTTATTACTCGCTTTAAATGGTTTTA
>NW_018397436.1:4262-4446 GCF_002168275.2 Theobroma umbraticum
AATAGTTTTATAATCTCATAATTGATTTTAAGTTGAATTTTTTCACATTCTTAGATAAAAACATATAATATTTCAATGTTTACATTGAGAACCTGAGGAAAGAGCTATTCATTAGAAAGAAAAGTCCATCTATAGTCACCCATACCTTCGAAAGCCTTATTACTCGCTTTAAATGGTTTTATAA
>NW_018397436.1:4546-6337 GCF_002168275.2 Theobroma umbraticum
GACATTCAATTATAATATATTTGACAAAAAATGTAAAAAAATTCAACTTAAAATTATTTATGAGATTATAAAACTATTTCAAGCGAGTAATAAGGTTTTTGAAGGAATCGAGGACTATAGATGGACTTATCTTACCAATGAAGGACTTTTTCTTCACGTTTCTCAAAGTAAACGTTCAAATACTATCTATTTTCACCAAAAATATAAAAAATTCAACTTAAAATCAAATTATGACATTATAAAACCATTTTAAGCGAGTAATAAGGCTTTCGAAGACTTAAGTGACTGCAAATGAACGTTTCTTGTAAATGGATGACTTTTGCTTCGTGTTTTTTAGGGTAAACACTCAATTTTAATATATTTTAATAAAAAATATAAAAAATTTAAGCTAAAATCAATTATGATATTATAAAACTATTTAAAGCAAGTAATAAGGCTTTCGAAGACTTAAACGACTATATATGGACATTTCTTGCCAATGAATGCCTTTTGGTTCAGGTTTCCTAAAGTAGACGTTCAATTAGAATATATTTAAATAAAAAGCATAAAAAAACTCAAATTAAAATCAATTATAAGATTATAAAACCATTTAAAGCGAGTAATAAGGCTTTCAAAGACTTAAGCGACTATATATGGACCTTTTTTGACAATGGATGACTTTCGCTTCATGTTTCTAGAGGCAGACTTTCAATTATAAAATATTTAACAAAAAATGTAAAAAAATTCAACTTGAAATCAATTAAGAGATTTTAAAACCATTTCAAGTGAGTGATAAGGCTTTTGAAGGCATGGGTGACTATAGATGGACTTTTCTTATCAATGAATGGCTTTTTCTTCACATTTTTTAATGTAGACATTGAAATATTATCTGTTTTAGCTAAACATGTAAGAGAATTTAACTTAAAATGAATTATAAAATTATGAAACTATTTAAAATGAGTAATAAGGCTTTCAAAGACTTAAGCGACTATAAATGGACTTTTCTTGCCAATGGATGACTTTTGCTTTACATTTCTCGAGGTAAACATTCAATTATAATATATTTTAATAAAAAATATAATAAAATTTAATTTAAAATCAATTATGAGATTATAAAATCTTTTTAAACAAGTAAGAAGGCTTTCGAAGGCCTAGGTGACTATAGATGGACTTTTCTTATCAATGATTAACTTTTTCTTCATGTTTCTCAAAGTAGACGTTCAACTACTATCTATTTTCACCAAAAATACAAAAAATTCAACTTAAAACCAATTATGATATTATAAAACCATTTTAAGCGAGTAACAAGGCTTTCGAAGACTTAGGCGACTGCATATGGACTTTTCTTGTCAATGAATGCCTTTTGCTTCACATTTCCTAAAGCAGACGTTCAATTAGAATATATTTAAATAAAAAGGATAAAAAAACTCAAATTAAAATCAATTGTGAGATTATAAAACCATTTAAAGTGAGTAATAATGCTTTCAAAGACTTAAGCGACTATATATGGATCTTTCTTACCAATGGATGACTTTCACTTCATGTTTCCCGAGGCAGACATTCAATTATAAAATATTTAATAAAAAATGTAAAAAAATTCAACTTCAAATCAATTATGAGATTTTAAAACCATTTCAAGCGAGTGATAAGGCTTTTGAAGGCATGGGTGACTATAGATGGACTTTTCTTGTCAATGAATGGCTTTTTATTCATGTTTTCTAATGTAGACATTGAAAAATTATCTGTTTTAACAAAAAATGTAAGAAAGTTTAAGTTAAAATGAATTATGAGATTATAAAACCATTTAAAGTG
>NW_018397436.1:6543-8945 GCF_002168275.2 Theobroma umbraticum
AAAACCTTTTAAAATGGCTAATAAGGCTTTCGAAGGCCTAGGTGAATATAGATGGACCTTTCTTATCAATGAATGACTTTTTCTTTATGTTTCCTAATGTAGACATTCAAATATTATCTGTTTTGACCGAAAAGGTAGAAAACTTAAATTTAAAATAAATTATGTGATTATAAAACTATTTTAAGCGAGTAATAAGGCTTTCAAACACTTAAGCGACTATAAATGGATCTTTCTTGTCAATGGATGACTTTTGCTTTATGTTTCTCGAGGAAGATATTTAATTATAATATATTTAACAAAAATATTAAAAAATTTAATTTAAAATCAATTATGAGATTATAAAACCATTTCAAGCAAGTGATAAGGCTTTCGAAGACATGGGTGACTATAGATGAACGTTTCTTGCCAATGAATAGTTTTTTCTTCACGTTTCCTAATGTTGACATTCAAATATTATCTGTTTTAACTAAAAATGTAGGAGAATTTAACTTAAAATGAATTATGAGATTATAAAACCATTTAAAGCGAGTAATAAAGCTTTTGAAGACTTAAGCGACTATAAATGGACTTTTCTTACCAATGGATGAATCTTACGTTACGTTTCTCAAGGTAAACATTTAATTATAATATATTTTAACAAAAAATATAATAAAATTCAACTTAAAATCAATTATGAGATTATAAAACTTTTTAAAGCGAGTAATAAGGCTTTCGAAGGCGTAGGTGATTATAGGTGGACCTTTCTTGTCAATGAATTACTTTTTCTTCATGTTTCCTAATGTAGACATTCAAATATTATCTATTTTGACTAAAAAGGTAATAAACTTAAACTTAAAATCAATTATGAGATTATAAAACTATTTAAAATGAGTAATAAGACTTTCAAAGATTTAAGCGGCTATAAATGGACTTTTCCTGACAATGGATGACTTTTGCTTCATGTTTCCTAAAGGAGACATTCAAATATAATATATTTCAATAAAAAATGTAAAGAAATTCACCTTAAAGTCAATTATGAGATTATAAAACCATTTAAAGCAAGTAACAAGGCTTTTGAAGGCTTAAGCGATTGTAAATAGACTTTCTTTACTGATGGATCACTTTTGTTTCATGTTTCTCGAGGCAGAGATTGAATTACAACATATTTTAATCAAAAGAGTAAAAAATTCAACTTAAAATCAATTATGAGATTATAAAACCATTTAAAGCGAATAATAAGGCTTTCAAAGGCATGGGTGACTATAGATGGACTCTTCTTACCAATGAATATCTTTTTGTTTATGCTTCTCAAGAAAGACATACAAGCATTATCTGTGTCAATAAAAAATGTAAACCAACTCAACAATAAATCAATTATGAGATTATAAAACCATTTAAAGCAACTAATAAGGCTTTCAAAAGTAAGAGTGACTATAAATTGACTTTCTTGCTAATGGATGACTTTTGCTTCATGTTTTCTAAGGTAGACATTAAATTACAGTATATTTTAACAGAAAATGTAATAAAATTCAAGTTAAAATCAATTATATGATTTTAAAACCATTTAAAGCAAGTAAGGCTTTTGAAGGCATGGATGACTATAGATGGACTATTCTGCCAATGAATGGCTTTTTCTTTAGGTTTCCTGATGTAGACATTCAAATATTATCTGTTTTAACAAAAAATGTGAAAAAATTTAACTTAAATTAATAATGAGATTATAAAACCATTTAAAGCGAGTAACAAGGCTTTCGAAGACTTATAAGACCATAAATGGACTTTTCTTACCAATGAATGACTTTTGCTTTATGTGTCGTAAGGCAGACATTTAATTATAATATATTTTAATAAAAAATATCAAAAAATTTAACTTAAAATCAATTATGAGATTATAAGACAATTTAAAGCAAGTAATAAGGCTTTCGAATGCATAGGTAACTATAGATGAACTTTTCATACCAATGAATAGCTTTTTCCTTATTGTTTTCAATGTAGACATTCAAATATTATTTGTTTTTACAAAAAATGTAAAAAATTCAGCTTAAAATCAATTATGAAATTATAAAACCACTTAAAGCGAGTAATAAGAGTTTTGAAGGCATGGGTGACTATAGATGGACTTTTCTTGTCAATGAATTACTTTGTCTTCATGTTTTCTAATGTAGACATTCAAATATTATCTGTTTTAATAAAAAATACAAAAAAATTCAACTTAAAATCAATTTCAAGATTATAAAACTATTTAAAGCGAGTAATAAGGCTTTCGAAGACTAAGACAACTATAAATGGACTTTTCTTGCCAATGGGTGACTTTTTCTTCACGTTTCTCAAGTTAAATATTCAATTATAATATATTTTAACAAAAAAGGTAAAAAAATTTAACTTAAAATTAATTATGAGATTATAAAGCTATTTAAAGTGAG
>NW_018397436.1:8958-9190 GCF_002168275.2 Theobroma umbraticum
GAAGGTATAGGTGACTATAGATGGACTTCTCTTACCAATGAATGACTTTTTCTTCATGTTTCCTAAGGTAGACATTCAACTATTATCTGCTTATATCAAAAATGTAAAAAAATTTAACTTAAAATCAATTATGTAATTATAAAACATTTAAAGCGAGTAATAAGGCTTTCGAAGACTTAAGCGATCGTAAATGGACTTTTCCTGTCAATGGATGACTTTTGCTTCATGTTTC
>NW_018397436.1:9335-9553 GCF_002168275.2 Theobroma umbraticum
AAATATAAAAAAATTTAACTTAAAATTAATTATGAGATTATAAAACCATTTACAACAAGTAATAAGTCTTTTGAAGATCTAAGCGACTATAAATTGACCTTTCTTGCTAATGGATGACTTTTACTTTACATTTTCCAAGACGAACATTCAATTATAATATATTTTAATAAAAAGTGTAAAACGATTCAACTTAAAATCAATTATGAGATTATAAAACC
>NW_018397436.1:9563-9726 GCF_002168275.2 Theobroma umbraticum
AGTAATAAGGCTTTCAAAGGCATGGGTGACTATAGATGGACTTTTCTTGTTAATGAATAGCTTTGTATTCATGTTTTCTAATGTAGACATTCAAATAATATCTGTTTTGACTAAAAATGTAAAAACATTTAACTTAAAATTAATTATGAGATTATAAAACCAT
>NW_018397436.1:9990-11085 GCF_002168275.2 Theobroma umbraticum
TTTTCCTTCAGTTTTCCAAAGGCAGATATTCAATTATATTATATTTTAACAAAAGATGTAAAAAAATTCAACTTAAAAATAATTATGAGGTTATAAAACCATTTAAAGCGATTTATAAGGCCTTTGAAGACTTCAGCTATTGTAAATGGACTTTTCTTACCAATCGATGACTTTTGCTTCATGTTTTCTGAAGTAGACATTCAATTATAATATATGTTAACATAAAATGCAAAACGATTCTACTTAAAATCAATTATGAGATTATAAAACTATTTAAAGCGAGTAATGAGGCTTTTGAAGACTTAAGCAACTATATATGGGCTTTTCTTGCCAATGGATGACTTTTGCTTTATGTTTCTCTAGGTAGACATTCAATTACAATATATTTAACAAAAAATATAAAAAAACTCAGCTTAAAATCAATTATGAGATTATAAAACTATTTAAAGTGAGTAATAAGGCTTTCGAAGGCGTGGTTGACTATAGATGGACTTTTCCTTGCAATGAATAACTTTTTCTTCACGTTTCTTAAAGTAGACTTTCAAATACTATTTGTTTTCAGAAAAAATGTAAAAAATTTAAGTTAAAATCAATTATGATATTATAAAACCATTTAAAGTGATTAATAAGGCTTTCAAGGACTTAAGTGAATATAAATGAATTTTTCTTGGCAACGGATGACTTTTGCTTTGTAACACCTCGTATCCCCGTATAGGAGCCAACACAATCTCATTGATGAGACGGAGGGTTGATGGATGTTAATCTAAGTGCGAAAGAGTAGTAATAGGTAAAAGGAATATTTTGAAATAAAATATTCTGTACAAGAGCAAACTACAATTAAATAATAATATGTTATCGAGAATGAATTATCGAAATCAAAAGAGTGATTTGGAAGTAAACCGGGATAAAGTGAGACAGTTTGGATCCCAACGAGACAAGTTAAAAATTTTAAAATAAAATAATAGTTTATTAATAAAATAATATTAAAAAATTAATATTTTATCTATGGTTGAAATTGGTCATGAAGAAGAAATATATGACTAATCTTAGTGGGGGAGAAGAAGTAAGAATGAATTTTGAAGAAAAATGACATAA
>NW_018397436.1:11185-11436 GCF_002168275.2 Theobroma umbraticum
TTGGATGAAACGTATAATATTTGAATGTCTACGTCAGGAAACTTGAAGAAAAAGTCATTCATTTGCAAGAAAAGTCTATCTACAGTCACCTATACCTTTGAAAGCCTTATTACTCGCTTTAAATGATTTTAAGTTGAATGTTTTTACATTTTCGTTAAATATTTTATTCCAAACTATTCTTTTTACCTATTACTGCTCTTTCGCACTTAGATTTACATCCATCAACCCTCCATCTCATCAATGAGATTGTG
>NW_018397436.1:11560-11813 GCF_002168275.2 Theobroma umbraticum
GAAAGTTCATTTATATTCGCTTAAGTCCTTAAAAGCCTTATTAATCGCTTTAAATGGTTTTATAATATGATAATTGGTTTTAACTTGAATTTTTTACATTTTTTACATTTTTTCTGAAAACAAATAGTATTTGAATGTCTGTTTCAGGAAATATGAAGAAAAAGTCATTCATTGGAAGGAAAAGTCCATTTATAGTCAATCACGCCTTCGAAAGCCTTATTACTCGCTTTAAATGGTTTTATAATCTCATAAT
>NW_018397436.1:11969-12126 GCF_002168275.2 Theobroma umbraticum
GGCAAGAAAAGCCCATTTATAGTTGCTTAAGTCTTCGAAAGCCTTATTACTCGCCTTAAATTATTTTAAAATCTCATAATTGATTTTAAGCAGAATTGTTTTACATTTTATGTTAACATATATTATAATTGAATGTCTACTTCAGAAAACATGAAGC
>NW_018397436.1:12446-12613 GCF_002168275.2 Theobroma umbraticum
ATCTCATAATTGATTTTAATTTGAGTTTTTTTACCTTTTTTGTTTAAATATATTCTAACTGAACGTCTACTTCAGGAAACGTGAAGTAAAAGGCATCCATTGGTAAGGAAAGTTTATATATAGTCACTTAAGTCTTCGAAAGCCTTATTACTTGCTTTAAATGGTTT
>NW_018397436.1:12623-12722 GCF_002168275.2 Theobroma umbraticum
TAATTGATTTTAAGTTGAATATTTTTATATTTTTTATTAAAATATATTAAAATTGAGTGTCTGTCTTGAAAAACGTGAAGCAAAAGTCATCCATTAGCA
>NW_018397436.1:12822-14065 GCF_002168275.2 Theobroma umbraticum
AAACTTAAAATCAATTATGTGATTATAAAATCATTTTAAGCGAGTAATAAGGCTTTCAAAGACTTAAGCGACTTCAAATGGACGTTTCTTACTAATAGATGACTTTTGCTTCATGTTTTTCAAGGTAGACACTCAATTTTAATATCTTTTAATAAAAAATGTAAAAAATTTTAACTTTAAATCAATAATGAGATTATAAAACTATTTAAAGCGAGTAATTAGGCTTTTGAACACTTAAGTGACTATATATGAACTTTCCTTGCCAATGGATGCATTTTTCTTCATGTTTCCTGAAGCAGATGTTTAGTTAGAATATATTTAAGAAAAAAAGGTAAAAAAACTCAAATTACAATCAATTATGAGATTATAAAACCATTTAAAGCGAGTAATAGTGCTTTCAAAGACTTAAGCAATTATAAATGGACCTTTCTTGCCAATGGATGACGTTTGCTTTATGTTTCCCGAAGCAAACTTTCAATTATAATACATTTAACAAAAAATATTAAAAAATTTAACTTAAAATCAATTATAAGATTAAAAAACCATTTCAAGCAAGTAATAAGGCTTTCGAAGGGATGAGTGACTATAGATGGACTGTTCTTGCCAATGAATGATTTTTTCTTAACGTTTACTAATATTAACATTCAAACATTCTCTGTTTGAACCAAAATGTAAGAGAATTTAACTTAAAATGAATTATGAGATTATAAAACCTTTTAAAGCGAGTAATAAGGCTTTTGAAGGCCTAGGTGACTATAGATGGACCTTTCTTGTCAATGAATTACTTTTTCATCCTATTTCCTAATGCAGACATTCAAATATTATCTGTTTTGACCAAAAAGGTAAAAAACTTAAACTTAAAATCAATTATGTGATTATAAAATCATTTTAAGCGAGTAATAAGGCTCTCGAAGACTTAAGCGACTGCAAATGGACGTTTCTTACTAATGAATGACTTTCGATTCATGTTTTTTCAAGGTAGACACTAAATTTTAATATCTTTTAATAAAAAATGTAAAAAATTTTAACTTAAAATCAATAATGAGATTATAAAACTATTTAAATCGAGTAATAAGGCTTTTGAAGACTTAAGTGACTATATATGAACTTTCCTTGCCAATGGATGCATTTTTCTTCATGTTTCCTGAAGCAGACATTCAGTTAGAATATATTTAAGCAAAAAAGGTAAAAAAACTCAAATTAAAATCAATTATGGGATTATAAAACCATTTAAAGCGAGTAA
>NW_018397436.1:14165-16338 GCF_002168275.2 Theobroma umbraticum
AAAATGAATTATAAAATTATGAAACTATTTAAAACGAGTAATAAGGCTTTCGAATACTTAAGCGACTATAAATAGACCTTTCTTACCAATGGATGACTTTTGCTTCACATTTCTCAAGGTAAACATTCAATTATAATATATTTTAACAAAAAATGTAATAAAATTTAATTTAAAATCAATTATTAGATTATAAAACATTTTAAAGCGAGTAAAAAGGCTTTTGAAAGCCTAGGTGACTATAGATGGATCTTTCTTGTCAATGAATGACTTTTTCTTTATGTTTCCTAAGGAGACAATCAAATATTATATATTTTGATCAAAAAGGTAAAAAACTTAAACTTAAAATCAATTATGTGATTGTAAAACCATTTTAAGCGAGTCATAAGGCTTTCGAAGACTTAAGCGACTGCAAATGGACTTTTCTTGCTAATGAATCACTTTTGCTTCACGTTTTTCAACGCAAACACTCAATTTTAATATATTTTAGTAAAAAATGTAAAAAAATTCAACTTAAAATCAATTATGAGATTATAAAACCATTTAAAGCGAGTAATAAGGCTTTCGAAGAATTAAGTGACTATATATGAACTTTCCTTGCCAATGGATGCCTTTTGCTTCACGTTTCCTGAAGCAGACGTTCAGTTAGAATATATTTAAACAAAAAAGGTAAAAATACTCAAATTAAAATCAATTATGAGATTATAAAACCATTTAAAGCGAGTAATAAGGATTTCAAAGACTTAAGCGACTATAAATAGACCTTCTTATTAATGGATGACTTTTGCTTTATGTTTCCCGAGGAAGATATTCAATTATAATATATTCAATTATAAAATCAAGCGAGTGATAAGGCTTTTAAAGGCATGGGTGACTATAGATGGACTTTTCTTATTAATGAATGACTTTTTCTTCACGTTTCCTAATGAAGACATTGAAATATTATCTGTTTTAGCTAAAAATGTAAGAGAATTTAACTTAAAATGAATTATAAAATTATGAAACTATTTAAAACGAGTAATAAGGCTTTCGAAGACTTAAACGACTATAAATAGACTTTTCTTACCAATGGATGACTTTTGCTTTACATTTCTCAAGGTAAACATTCAATTATAATATATTTTAACAAAAAATGTAGTAAAATTTAATTTAAAATCAATTATGAGATTAGAAAACCGTTTAAAGCGAGTAATAAGGCTTTTGAAAGCCTAGGTGACTATAGATGGACCTTTCTTGTCAATGAATGACTTTTTCTTCATGTTTCCTAATGTAGACATTCAAATATGATCTGTTTTGATCAAAAAGGTAAAAAACTTAAACTTAAAATAAATTATGTGATTATAAAACTATTTTAAGCGAGTAATAAGACTTTCGAAGACTTAAGCGACTGCAAAGGGACTTTTTTTGCTAATGGATGACTTTTGCTTCACGTTTTTCAAGAAAAACACTCAATTTTAATACATTTTAATAAAAAATGTAAAAAAAATTAACTTAAAATCAATTATAAGATTATAAAACTATTTAAAGTGAGTAACAAGGCTTTCGAAGACTTAAGTGACTATATATGAACTTTCCTTGCCAATGGATGCCTTTTGCGTCACGTTTCTTAAAGCAGATGTTCAGTTAGAATATATTTAAATAAAAAAGGTAAAAAAACTCAAATTAAAATCAATTATGAGATTATAAAACCATTTAAAGTGAGTAATAAGGCTTTCAAAGACTTAAGCGACTATAAATGGGCCTTTCTTGTCAATGGATGACTTTTGCTTTATGTTTTTCGAGGAAGATATTCAATTATAATGTATTCAACAAAAAATATTAAAAAATTTAACTTAAAATCAATTATGAGATTATAAAACCATTTCAAGCAAGTGGTAAGGCTTTCGAAGGCATGGGTGACTATAGATGGACTTTTCTTGCCAACAAATGGTTTTTTCTTCACGTTTCCTAATGTTGACATTCAAATATTATCTGTTTTAACCAAAAATGTAAGAGAATTTAACTTAAAATGAATTATGAGATTATAAAATCATTTAAAGCGAGTAATAAGGCTTCCGAAGACTTAAGCGACTATAAATGCACTTTTCTTGTCAATGGATGGCTCTTACTTCACGTTTCCCAAGGCAAACATTCAATTATAATATATTTTAACAAAAAATATAATAAAATTTAATTT
>NW_018397436.1:16348-16939 GCF_002168275.2 Theobroma umbraticum
ATGAGATTATAAAACCTTTTAAAGCGAGTAATAAGGCTTTCGAAGGCCGGGGTGACTATAGATGGACGTTTCTTGTGAATGAATTATTGTTTCTTCAAGTTTCCTAATGCAGACATTCAAATATTATCTGTTTTGACTAAAAAGGTAAAAAACTTAAACTTAAAATCAATTATGTGATTATAAAATTATTTTAAGCGAGTAATAAGGCTTTCAAAGACTTAAGCGACTGCGAATGGAGTTTTCTAACTAATGGATGACTTTTGTCTCACATTTTTTAGGACAAACAGTCAATTTTAATATATTTTAATAAAATATGTAAAAAATTTCAAATTAAAATCAATTATGAGATTATAAAACCATTTTAAGCGAGTAATAAGGCTTTCAAAGACTTAAGCGATTATAAATGGACCTTTCTTGTCAATGGATGACTTTTGCTACACGTTTTTCAAGGTAGACACTCAATTTTAATATGTTTTATTAAAAAATATAAAACATTTTAACTTTAAAATTAATTATGAGATTATAAAACTGTTTAAAGCAAGTAATAAGGCTGTCGAAGACTTAAGTGACTATATATGAACTTTCCTTGCC
>NW_018397436.1:16949-17042 GCF_002168275.2 Theobroma umbraticum
TTTTGCTTCATGTTTCCTGAAGCAAACATTTAGTTAGAATATATTTAAGCAAAAAAGGTAAAAGAACTCAAATTAAAATCAATTATTAGATTA
>NW_018397436.1:17052-17215 GCF_002168275.2 Theobroma umbraticum
TAAAGCGAGTAATAAGGCTTTCAAAGACTTAAGCAATTATAAATAGACCTTTTTGCCAATGGATGACTTTTGCTTTATGTTTCCTGAGGCAGACTTTCAATTATATTATATTTAACAAAAAATATTAAAAAATTCAACTTAAAATCAATTATGAGATTATAAA
>NW_018397436.1:17227-17696 GCF_002168275.2 Theobroma umbraticum
AAGTGATAAAGCTTTCGAAGGGATGGGTGACTATAGATCGACTGTTCTTGCCAATGAATGGTTTTTTCTTAACGTTTCCTAATATTGGCATTCAAACATTCTCTGTTTGAACAAAAAATGTAAGAGAATTTAACTTAAAATGAATTATGAGAATATAAAACCTTTTAAAGCGAGTAATAAGGCTTTCGAAGGCCTGAGTGACTATAGATGGACCTTTCTTCTCAATGAATTACTTTTTCTTCATGTTTCCTAATGTAAACATTCAAATATTATCTGTTTTGACCAAAAAGGTAAAAACCTTAAACTTAAAATTAATTATGTGATTATAAAACCATTTTAAGCAAGTAATAAGGCTTTCAAAGACTTAAGCGACTGTAAATGGACTTTTCTTACTAATGGATGACTTTCGCTTCACGTTTTTCAAGGTAGACACTCAATTTTAATATCTTTTAATAAAAAATGTAAAAAA
>NW_018397436.1:17784-18107 GCF_002168275.2 Theobroma umbraticum
AGTAATAAGGCTTTCAAAAACTTAAGTGACTATATATGAACTTTCTTTGCCAATGGATGCGTTTAGCTTCATGTTTCCTGAAGCAGACGTTCAATTAGAATATATTTAAGCAAAAAAAGGAAAAAAATTTAAATTCAAATCAATTAGAAAATTATAAAACTATTTAAAGCTAGTAATAAGGCTTTCAAAGAATTAAGCGATTATAAATGAACCTTTCCTGCCAATGGATGACTTTTGCTTTATGTTTCCCGAGGTAGACTTTCAATTATAATATATTTAACAAAAATATTAAAAAATTCAACTTAAAATCAATTATGAGATTA
>NW_018397436.1:18117-18375 GCF_002168275.2 Theobroma umbraticum
TCAAGCAAGTGATAAGGCTTTCGAAGGGATGGGTGACTATAGATGGACAGTTCATACCAATGAATACTTTTTTCTTAACGTTTCCTAATATTGACATTCAAACATTATCTTTTTGAACCAAAAATGTAAGAGAATTTAACTTAAAATGAATTATGAAATTATAAAACCTTTTAAAGCAAGTAATAAGGCTTTTGAAGGCCTGGGTGACTATAGATGGACCTTTCTTATCAATGAATTACTTTTTCATAATGCAGACAT
>NW_018397437.1:0-457 GCF_002168275.2 Theobroma umbraticum
TAAATATAATCTATTTAAATAGACTTTTTTTGCTAGTAGATGGCTTTTGCTTCACGGTTCCTGAAACAGGCATTCAGTTTTAATATATTTTAACCAAAAATATACAAAAATTTAGATTAAAATTGATTATGAGATTATAAAACAATTTAAAGCAAGTAACAAGGGATGACTGACTATAAATTGACTTTTCTTGCTAATGAATGCTTTATTTTTTACATTTCCCGAGCAGACATTCAAATATAATCTGTTTTAACCAAAAATATAAAAAAATTCAACTAAGAATCAATTATGAGATTATAAAACCATTCAAAGTGATTAATAAGACTTTCGAAGGCTTGAATGATGATAAATGGACTTTTCTTGTCAATGGATGGCTTTTACTTCGCGTTTCCTAAAGTAGACATTAAATTATAATATATTTTGATAAAAATGTTAAAAAGTTTAACTTAAAATCAAT
>NW_018397437.1:467-703 GCF_002168275.2 Theobroma umbraticum
TAAAACCATTTAAAGCGTGTAATAATGCTTTTGAAGGCATGGTTGACTATAAATGGACTTTTCTTACTAATAAATGGCTTTTTCCTTATGTTTCCTAAGGTAGACATTCAATTATAATATAATTTAACCAACAATATAAAAAAATTTAGCCTAAAATCAATTATGAGATTAAAAAATCATTTAAAGTTAGTAATAAGGCTTTCAAGGGCTATTAAAAATCAATTATGGGATTATAA
>NW_018397437.1:713-2783 GCF_002168275.2 Theobroma umbraticum
AGCGAGTAATAAGGCTTTCGAAGCGTTGGGTGACTATAAATGGGCTTTTCTTGCTAGTGAATGATTTTTTCTTCATAGTTCTTAAGGCAGACAATCAATTATAATCTGTTTTAACAAAAAATGTAAAACAGTTTAACATAAAATCAATTTTGAGATTATAAAACCATTTAAAGCGAGTAATAAGATTTTTGAAGGCTTGAATGACTGTAAATGGACTTTTCTTACTAATGAATAGCTCTTTCTTCACATTGTCCGAGGTTGACATTTAAATATAATCTATTTGAATCAAAAATATAAAAAAATTCAACTTAAAATCAATTATGAGATTATAAAACCATATAAAGCGAGTAATAAGGCTTTCAAAGTCATGGGAGACTATAAATAGACATTTCTTACCAAAGAATGGCTTTTTCTTCATGTTTCCCAAGGCAGACATTCAATTATAATCTGTATTAATAAAAAATGTAAAACAATTCTGCTTAAAATGAATTATGAGATTATAAATCATTTAAAGCGAGTAATAAGGCTTTCAAAGGCTTGAGTGATTATAAAAAGCCTTTTCGTGCCAATTGATGGCTTTTACTTCACGTTTCCTAAGGTAGAAATTCAATTATAACCTATTTTAACCAACAATATAAACAAATTCAACTTAAAATCAATTATGGGATTATAAAACCATTTAAAGCAAGTAATAAGAAGGCTTGGGTGGCTATAAATGGGCTTTTCTTGCCAATGAATGTTTTTTTCTTCGTGGTTCTTAAGGCAGACATTCAATTATAAACTCTTTTAACCAAAAATATAAAACAATTCAACTTAAAATCAATTATGAGATTATATAACTATTTAAAGTGAGTAATAAAACTTTTAAAAGCTTGAATGACCATAAACATACTTTTCTTCCCAATGAATAGCATTTTATTCACATTTCTGACTGCAGAAAATCAATTATAATCTGCTTTAACTAAAAATGTAAAAAAATTTAAATTAAAATCAATTATGAGGTTATAAAACCGTTAAAAGTTAGTAATAAGGCTTTCGAAGGAATAGGTGACTATAAATGAACTTTCGTCGCTAATGAATCGCTTTTTCTTTATGTTTCCCAAGGCAGATATTCAATTATAATCTGTTTTATCTAAAAATATAAAAACATTCTGCTTAAAATCGATTATGGGGTTACAAAACCATTAAAAGTGAGTAATAAGCCTTTCGAAGGCTTGAGTGACTATAAAAGGACTTTTTATGCTAATGAATGGCTTTTGCTTCACGTTTCTCTAAGTAGACATTTAATTATAATATATTTTAATAAAATTCATAAAAAATGTAACTTAAAATCAATTATGAGATTATAAAACTATTTCAAACGAGTCATAAGGTTTCGAAAGCTTGGGCGAATATAAATGGGCTTTTCTTACTAATGAATAGTTTTTTTCTTCATCATTCTTAAGGCAAATATTCAATTATAATCTGTTTTAACCAACAATATAAAAAAATTCAAGTAAAAATCATTATGGGATTATAAAACCATTTAAAGCGAGTAATAAGGCTTTCGAAGGCTTCAGTAACTATAAAAGGACTTTTCTTGCTAATGCATGGCTTTTTCTTCATCTTTCTCGTAGTAGAAGTTTACATATAATCTATTTTAACCCAAAATATAAAACAATTCAACTTAAATTCAATTATAAGATTATAAAACCATTTAAAGCGAGTAATAAGGGTTTCGAGGGCTTGAGTGACTATAAATAGACTTTTCTTACCAGTGGATAGCTTTTACTTCACATTTCCTGAAATAGATATTCAATTATAATATATTTGAACTAAAATATAAAAAAATTCAGCTTAAAATCATTTATGAGATTATAAAACCTTTTAAAGTAAGTAATAAGGCTTTCAAAAAAATGGGTGACTATAAATGAACTTTTCTTACCAATGAATGGTTTTTCTTAATGTTTTTCAAGGTAGACATTCAAATATAATATGTTTTAATTAAAATGTAAAACAATTCAATGTAAAACAATTCAATGTAAAATCAATTATGAGATTATAAAATCATTTAGAGCGAGTAATAAGGCT
>NW_018397437.1:2793-2893 GCF_002168275.2 Theobroma umbraticum
TGGGTGACTATAAATGGACTTTTTATGCTACTGAATGGCTTTTCTTTACATTTACCAAGGCTGACATTCAATTATAATCTGTTTTAACTAAAAATGTAAA
>NW_018397437.1:2907-6556 GCF_002168275.2 Theobroma umbraticum
AATCAATTATGAGATTATAAAACCTTTTAAAATGAGTAATAAGGCTTTCGAAGGCTTGAGTGAATATAAAAGAACTTTTCATATTAATGGATGGCTTTTGCATTACGTTTACAGAGACAGACAGTCAATTATAATATATTTTCATAAAAAATTTAAAAAAATTCAACTTAAAATCAACTATGAGATTATAAAACTTTTTAAAGCTAGTCATAAGGTTTTTAAAAGTATAGGTGACTATAAATTGACTTTTTTTGTCAATGAATAACTTTTTCTTTGCATTTCTTAAGGTCGACATTTAAATATAATCTATTTTAGCCCAAACTATAAAAGAAATTCACCTTAAAATCAATTATGAGATTATAAAACTATTTAAACCAAGTAATAAGGGTTTGGAAAGCTTGAGTGACTATAAATACACTTTTTTTGCTAGTGATAGCTTTTGCTTCACGTTTTCTAAAACAGGCAGTCAATTATAATATATTTTAACTAAAAATATACAAACATTTTGCTTAAAATTGATTATGAGATTATAAAACCATTTAGAGTGAGTAATAAGGCATTCAAAGGTTTGAGTGACTATAAAAAGACTTTTTGTGCTAATGGATGGCTTTTGCTTCACGTTTCTCTAGGCAGACATTCAATTAAAATATATTTTAATAAAAATATAAAATAATTTAACTTAAAATTAATCATGAGATTTTAAAACCATTTAAAGTGAGTAATAAGGGTTTTGAAGGTATGGGTGAATATAAATGGGCTTTTCTTGCTAATGAATAGTTTTTTTTCATATTTCTTGAGACAGACATTCAATTATAATCTATTTTAACCAACAGTATAAAAAAATTCAACTAAAAATCAATTATGAGATTATAAAACCATTTATAGCGAGTAATAAGACTTTTGAAGTCTTGGGTGACTATAAAAGGATTTTCCTTGCTAATGAATGGCTATTTCTTCATGTTTCTTAAGGTATACAATTAAATATAATCTGTTTTAACCCAAAATATAAAAAAATTCAACTTAAAATCAATTATTAGATTATAAAAGCATTTAGACTAAGTAATAAGGGTTTCAAGGGCTTGTGTGACTATAAATAGACTTTTCTTACCAGCGGATGACTTTTACTTTATGTTTCCTAAAATAGACATTCAATTCTAATATTTTTTAATAAGAAATGTAAAAAGATCAGCCTTAAATTGATTATGAGATTATAAAACCTTTTAAAGCAAGTAATAAGGCTTTCTAAAAAATAAGTGATTATAAATGGACTTTTCTAGCCAATGAATGGTTTTTCTTAACTTTTTCCAAGGTAGATATTCAAATATAATCTGTTTAAATCAAAAATATAAAAAAAATTAACTTAAAATTAATTATGAGATTATAAAATCATTTAAAGTAAGTAATAAGGCTTTCAGAGGCATGAGTGACTATAAACAGACTTTTCATGCCAGTGAATGGCTTTTTCTTTACCTTTTCTAAGGCAAACATTCAATTATAATCTATTTTAACTAAAAATATAAAACAATTATACTTAGAATCAATTATGAGATTATAAAACCATTTAAAGCGAGTAATAAGGCTTTTAAAGGCTTGAGTGAGTATAAAAGGACTTTCCATGTCAGTGGATGGCTTTTGCTTTACGTTTTTTAGAGGTAGACAGCCCATTATAATATATTTTAACTAAAAATTTTAAAAAATTTAACTTAAAATCAATTTTGTGATTATAAAACTATTTAAATTGAGTAATAAGGCTTTCAAAGGTATGTGTGACTACAAATAGACTTTTCTTGCAATGAATGGATTTTTCTTCACGTTTCCCAAGATAGGTATTTAAATATAATTTATTTTAGCCCAAAGTGTAAAAAAAAATTTAACTTAAAATCAATTATGAGATTAATAAAATCATTTAAAGCAAGTAATAAAGGTTTCCAAGGCTTGAGTGACTACAAATAGACTTTTTTTGCTAGTGATGGTTCTTGCTTCATGTTTCGTGAAACAGGCATTCAATTATAATAATTTTAATAAAAAATATACAAAAGTTCTGCTTAAAATCGATTATGAGATTATAGAACCATTTAAAGCAAGTAAAAAGGCTTTTGAAAAATTGGGTGACTATAAATTGACTTTTCTTGCCAAAGAATGATTTTTTTCATATTTCCTGAAACATGCATTCAATTATAATATATTTTAACCCAAAATTTCAAAAAATTCAATTATAATATATTTTGATAAAAAACATGAAAAAATTCAACTTAAAATCAATTATGAGATTATAAAACCATTCAATGCAAGTAATAATGCTTTCAAAGGCATGAGTGACTATAAATAGACTTTTCACTCTAATGGATGGCTTTTGCTTCACGTTTTCCGAGATAAACATTCAAATATAGTCTTTTTTAACCAAAAATGTAAAAAAATTAACTTAAAATCAATTATGAGATTATAAAAATATTTAAAGTAAGTAATAAGGCTTTCAAAGCCTTGAGTGGCCATAAATGAACTTTTTTTGCTAATGGGTGGTTTTTGCTTCATGTTTCCTAAAGCAGATATTCAATTATAATCTATTTTAATTAAAAATGTAAAAAAAATCAACTTCAAATCCATTATTAGTTCATAAAACCATTTAAAGTGAGTAATAATGCTTTCGAAGGCTTGGGTGACTATAAATGAACTTTTCTTACCAATGAATTACTTCTTATTCATGGTTCCCAAGGCAAACATTCAATTATAATATGTTCTAACAAAAAATATAAAAAAAATTCTACTTAAAATCAAATATGAGATTATAAAACTATTTAAAGCAAGTAGTAATGCTTTCGAAGGCATGAGTGACTTTAAATGAACTTTTTACTCTAGTAGATGGCTTTTGCTTCACGATTCTTGAGATAGACAGTCAATTATAATATATTTTAATCAAAAATATAAAAAAATTCAACTTAAAATCAATTATGAGATTATAAAACCATTTAAAGCGAGTAATGAGGCTTTTGAAGGCATGGGTGGCTATAAATAGACTTTTCTTATCAATAAATGGCTTTTTTCTCATGTTTTTCAAAGTAGACATTCAATTATAATATATTTTAACTAACAATATAAAAAAATTCAACTTAAAATCTATTATGAGATTATAAAACTATTTAATGTAAGTAATAAAGCTTTCAAAGGCTTGGGTGACTATAAATGGACCTTTTTTACCCACAAATGGCTTTTTCTTCATGGTTCCTGTGGCAAACATTCAATTATAATCTGTTTTAAGAAAAATATAAAAAAATTCAACTTAAAATCAATTATGAGATTCTAAAACTATTTAAAGCGGGTAATGTGACTTTTAGAGGCTTAAGTGAGTATAAATGGACTTTTTTTACCAATGAACAGCTCTTTCTTCATGTTTTCTGAGGTCGACATTTAAATATACTCTTTTTAAACCAAAAATGTAAAAAACATTAACTTAAAAATCAATTATGAGATTATAAAACCATTTAAAGCGAGTAATAAGGCTTTCAAAGGCATGGGTGAATATAAATAGACTTTAGTTGCCAACAAATGGCTTTTTCCTCATGTTCTTTAAGGAAAACATTTAAGTAATCAGTTTTAACAAAAAATACAAAAGAATTCACCTAAAATCAATTATGAGATTATAAAATCATTT
>NW_018397437.1:6566-6681 GCF_002168275.2 Theobroma umbraticum
ATAAGGCTTTCAAAGGCATGGGTGACTATAAATAGACTTTCTTGTTAATGAATGGCTTTTCTTTATATTTTCAAGGATAGACGTTCAATTATAATTTGTTTTAATAAAAAATATA
>NW_018397437.1:6691-6889 GCF_002168275.2 Theobroma umbraticum
ACTTAAAATCAATTATGAGATTATAAAACCATTTATAGTGAGAAATAAGGCTTTTGAAAAAATAAGTAACTATAAGTGAACTTTTCTTGCCAATGAATAACTTTTTCTTCATGTTTCTCGAGACAGACATTCAATTATAATTCGTTTTAACTAAAAATGTAAAAAAATTGAACTTAAAATCAATTATAAGATTATAAA
>NW_018397437.1:6899-8778 GCF_002168275.2 Theobroma umbraticum
GCAAGTAATAAAGCTTTCAAAGGCTTGAGTGACTATAAATGGACTTTCCATACCAATGGATGGCTTTTGCTTCACATTTGCTAAGGCAGATAGTCAACTATAATCTATTTTATGCAAAAGTTTCAACTTAAGAATCAATTATGTAGATTATAAAACCAATTTAAAGCGATAAAGCGAGTAATAATGCTTTCAAAGGCATGAGTGACTATAAATGAACTTTACTCTCTAATGAAAGTCTTTGGCTTCATGTTTCCCGATATAAATATTCAATTATAATATTTTTTAATAAAAAATGTTAAAAAATTTAACTTGAAATCAATTATGAGATTATAAAACTATTTAAAACGACTAATAAGGCTTTGGAAGGCTTGGGTGACTATAAATGAGCTTTTCTTGGCAATTAATAATTTTTTCTTCATGGTTCCTGAGGCAGGCATTCAATTATAATCTATTTTAACCACAAATGTAAAAAAATTTAACTTAAAATTAATTGTGAGATTATAAAACTACTTAAAGTGAGTAATAAGACTTTAGAAGGCATGGGTGACTATAAATAGATTTTTCTTGCTAATGAATGGCTTTTTTCTCATGTTTCCTGAGGCAGACATTCAAATCTTATCATTTTTAACCAAAATTGTAAAAAAATTCAACTTAAAATCAATTATGAGATAATAAAACCATTTAAACTGACTAATATGACTTCCAAAGGCTTTAGCAACTATAAATAGGTGACTTTTTCTTACAATTGAGTAGCTTTTCTTTCATGTTTCTCAAAGTACACATTTAATTTTAATCAATTTTAACTAAAAATAAAAAAAATTCAAGCTTCCAAAATTAATTATAATATTATAAAACTATTTAAAGTGAGTAATAATGCTTTTAAAGGTATGAGTGACTATAAATGAACTTTAATAGACAATGGATGACTTTTTCTTCACATTTCTTAAGGCAGACATTCAATTTTAATCTATTTTAATGGACACTATAAAAAATTTTAATTTAAAATCAATTATGAGATTTGAAAACCATTTAAAGCGAGTAATGAGGCTTTTGAAGGATTGTATGACTATAAATGAACTTTCCTTGTCAATGAATGGCTTTTTCTTCATTGTTCTAAAGGTAGACAATCAATCATAATCTGTTTTAATTAAAAATGTAAAACAATTTAACTTAAAATCAATTATGAGATTATAAAACTATTTAACGTGAGTAATAAGGCTTTTGAAGGCCTGAGTGACTATAAATGAACTTTAATGGACAATGGATGGCTTTTTCGTCACATTTCCTAAGGTAGACATTCAATTATAATCTATTTTAATGGACAATGTAAAAATTTCAACTTAAAATCAATTATGAGATTAGAAAACCATTTATTGCGAGTAATAAGGTTGTTGAAGGATTATGTGACTATAAATGAACTTTCCTTGTCAATGAATGGATTTTTCTTCACTGTCTCGAGGCAGATAATCAATCATAATCTATTTTAACTAAAAATATAAAAAATTTAACTTAAAATCAATTATGAGATTATAAAACCATTTAAAGTGAGTAATAAGGCTTTTAAAGGCCTGAATGGCTATAAATGGACTTTTCTTGTCAATGAATGGCTTTTTATTCATGGTTCCTAAGGTAGACATTCAATTATAATATGTTTTAATTAAAAATAAAAAAAATTCAACTTAAAATCAATTATGAGATTATAAAACTATTTAAAGCGAGTAATAAGACTTTAGAAAGCATGGGTAACTCTAAATGGACTTTTTTAGCCAATGAATGACTTTTTCTTTACGTTTTCTAAGATAGACATTCAAATATTATCTTTTTTAAGCGAAAGTATAAAAAAATTCAACCTAAAATCAATTATGAGATTATAAAACTA
>NW_018397437.1:8788-8902 GCF_002168275.2 Theobroma umbraticum
ATAATAAGACTTTCGAAGTCATGGGTGATTGTAAATGGACTTTTTTGTCAATGAATGGCTCTTTCTTCAAGTTTCCCAAGGTAGACCTTCAATTATAATCTGTTTTAACCAGAA
>NW_018397437.1:8912-9025 GCF_002168275.2 Theobroma umbraticum
TGAATTGCTTTTTCTTCATATTTTCCAAGGCAGACATTCAATTATAATATGCTTTAACTAAAAATGTAAAAAACTTAACTTAAAATCAATTATGAGATTATAAAACCATTTAA
>NW_018397437.1:9125-9219 GCF_002168275.2 Theobroma umbraticum
ATTCATTGGCAAGAAAAGTCTATTTATAGTCATCCAAGCCTTCAAAAGTCTTATTACTCATTTTAAATGGCTTTATAATCTCATAATTGATTTT
>NW_018397437.1:9229-9533 GCF_002168275.2 Theobroma umbraticum
TTTTTACATTTTTGGTTAAAAGAGATTATAATTAAATGTCTACCTTAGGAACTGTCAAGAAAATGTCATTCATTAGTAAGAAAAGTCCATTTATAGTCACCAAAACCTTCGAAAGCGTTATTACTAGCTTTAAATGGTTTCATAATCTTATAATTGATTTGAAGTTCAATTTTTTTAATATTTTTGGTTACAACATATTATAATTGAATGTTTTCTTTGAGAAAACGTTAAGCAAAAGCCATTTATTGGCAAGAACAGTCCATTTGAAGTCACTTAAGCCTTCGAAAGCCTTATTACTTGCTTT
>NW_018397437.1:9543-9909 GCF_002168275.2 Theobroma umbraticum
ATAATGTCATAATTGATTTTAAGTTGATGTTTTTTACATTTTTAGTTAAAACATATTATAATTGAATGTCTGTTTTGGAAAATATAAAGCAAAAGTCATTTATTGACAAGAAAAGTCCATTTATAATCACCCATGACTTCGAAAGTCTTATTATTCACTTTAGATAGTTTTATAATCTCATAATTGATTTTATGTTGAATTTTTTTACACTTTTGGTTAAAACAGATAATATTTGAATGTTTGCCTTGGAAAACGTAAAGAAAAAGCTATTCATTGGCTAAAAAAGTTCATTTAGAGTCACCCATGCTTTTTAAAGTCTTATTACTCACTTTAAATAGTTTCATAATCTCATAATTGATTTTAAGT
>NW_018397437.1:9925-10038 GCF_002168275.2 Theobroma umbraticum
TTAATTAAAACATATTATAATTGAATGTCTACCTTAGGAACCATGAATAAAAAGTCATTCATTGGCAAGAAAAGTCCATTTATAGTCACTCAAGCCTTCGAAAGCCTTATTAC
>NW_018397437.1:10060-10243 GCF_002168275.2 Theobroma umbraticum
CTCATAATTGATTTTAAGTTCAATTTTTTTATATTTTTAGTTAAAATAGATTATGATTGATTGTCTGTCTTGAGAACAATGACGAAAAATTCATTCATTGGCAACGAAAGTTCATTTATAGTCACATAATCCTTCAAAATCCTTATTACTCGCTTTAAATGGTTTTCTAATCTCATAATTGAT
>NW_018397437.1:10474-10591 GCF_002168275.2 Theobroma umbraticum
CTACCTTGAGAACAATGAAGAAAAAGCCATTCATTGGCAAGAAAAGTTCATTTATAGTCACATAATCCTTCAAAAGCCTTATTACTCGCTTTAAATGGTTTTCTAATCTCATAATTG
>NW_018397437.1:10746-10888 GCF_002168275.2 Theobroma umbraticum
TGGTTTTATAATGTCATAATTAATTTTAAGTTGAATTTTTTTACATTTTTTGTTTAAATTGATTAAAATTTAATGTGTAACTTGAGAAATATGAAAGAAAAGCTACTCATTGGTAAGAAAAGTCTATTTATAGTTGCTAAAG
>NW_018397437.1:10898-11126 GCF_002168275.2 Theobroma umbraticum
CCATATTAGTCAGTTTAAATAGTTTTATTATTTCGTAATTGATTTTAAGTTACATTTTTTTACACTTTTGGTTAAAAATGATAAGATTTGAATGCCTACCTTAGGAAACATGAGAACAAAGCCATTCATTAGCAAGAAAAGTCCAATTATAGTCACCCATGCCTTCTAAAGTCTTATTACTAGCTTTAAATAGTTTTATAATCCCACAATTAATTTTAAGTTAAATTT
>NW_018397437.1:11136-11246 GCF_002168275.2 Theobroma umbraticum
GTGGTTAAAATAGATTATAATTGAGTGCCTACTTCAAGAACCGTGAAGAAAAAATTATTCATTGGCAAGAAAAGCTCATTTATAGTCACCCAAGCCTTCGAAAGCCTTAT
>NW_018397437.1:11263-11427 GCF_002168275.2 Theobroma umbraticum
TTTATAATCTCATAATTGATTTCAAGTTGAATTTTTTAATATTTTTTATTAAAAAATTTTATAATTAAATATGTATCTCAGGAAACTTGCAGCCGAAGACTTCCATTAGAGAGTAAAGTTTATTTATAGTCATTCATGCCTTTGAAAGCATTATTACTTGCTTT
>NW_018397437.1:11437-11602 GCF_002168275.2 Theobroma umbraticum
ATAATCTCATAATTGATTTTAAGTTGAGCTTTTTTGTATTTTTGATTAAAATAGATTATAATTCACTATCTGCCTTAGAAAATGTGAAGCAAAAGCCATCCTTTGATACGAAAAGTCCATTTATAGTCACTCAAACCTTTGAAAGCATTATTACTCGCTTTAAAT
>NW_018397437.1:11748-12186 GCF_002168275.2 Theobroma umbraticum
AGAAAAAACCATTCATTGGCAAGAAAAGTTCACTTATAGTTATTCATTCTTTCAAAAGCCTTATTACTCACTTTAAGCGATTTTATAATCTCATAAATGATTTTAAGTTGAATTTTTTTACATATTTGATTAAAATAAATTATAATTAAAAGTCTACCCCCAGAAACATAAAAAAAAGCCATTCATTAACGTGAAAGTCCATTTATAGTCACCTATGCCTTTGAAAGCCTTATTGCTCTCTTTAAATGGTTTTATAATCTCATAATTGATTTTAGGTGAATTCTTTTGTATTTTTGGTTAAAGCAGATTATACTTGAATGTTTGCCTTAGAGAACATGAGGAAAAAGTCATTTATTGGGAGCTAAAATCTATTTATGTTCAGCCATACCTTTGAAAGCCTTATTACTCGCTTTAAATAGTTTTATAATCTTATAATTG
>NW_018397437.1:12220-12353 GCF_002168275.2 Theobroma umbraticum
CTACCTCAAAAAACATGAAGAAAGAGCTATTCACTGGCAAACAAAGTCCATTTATACTCACTCAAGCCTCCAAAAGTCACATTACTCGCTTTAAATAGTTTTATAATCTCATAATTGATTTTAAGTTGAATGT
>NW_018397437.1:12673-12880 GCF_002168275.2 Theobroma umbraticum
GATTTTAAGTTGAATTTTTTTATATTGTTAGTTAAAATATATTATAATTGAATGCCTACTTTGGGAAACATGAGGAAAAAGCCATTCATTGGTAAGAAAAGTCTATTTATAGCCACCCATGCTTTCAAAAGCCTCATTATTTGCTTTAAATGATTTTATAATCTAATAATTGATTTTAAATTAAATTTTTTTATATTTTTTATTAAA
>NW_018397437.1:13380-16890 GCF_002168275.2 Theobroma umbraticum
AGTTAATTTTTTTACATTTTTGGTTAAAAAAGACTATATTTGAATGTTTATCTCTAGAAACGTGAAGCAAAAGCCATCCATTAGAGTGAAAAGTCTATTTATAGTCACTAATGCGTTTGAAAGCATTATTACTCACTTTAAATGGTTTTATAATCTCATAATTGATTTTAAGTTGAACTTTTTCATGTTTTTTATCAAAATATATTATAATTGATTTTTTTAAAATTTTGGGTTAAAATATATTATAATTGAATGCCTGTTTCAAGAAACATTAAAAAAATCATTCTTTGGCAAGAAAATTCAATTTATAGTCACCCATTTTTTCGAAAGCCTTTTTACTTGTTTTAAATGGTTCTATAATCTCATAATCGATTTTAAGCAGATCTTTTGTATATTTTTTATTAAAATATATTATAATTGAATACCTGTTTCAGGAAACATGAAGCAAGAACCATTACTAGAAAAAAAAGTCTATTTATAGTCATTCAAGCCTTCGAAACCCTTATTACTCGCTTTAAATTATTTTATTAATTTCATAATTGATTTTCAGTTAAATTTTTTTAAAAACTTTTGGGCTAAAGTAAATTATATTTAAATACCTACCTTGAGAAATGTTAAAAAAATCTATTCATTCGCAAGGAAAGTCCATTTGTAGTCACCCATATCTTTGAAAGCCTTATTACTCAATTTAAATAGTTTTATAATCGTATAGTTGGTTTCAAGTTGAAGTTTTTAAAATTTTTAGTTAAAATATATTATAATGGACTGTCTACCTTCAAAAACATGAAGTAAAAGCCATCCATTGACATGAAAAGTCCTTCTATACTCATTCAAGCCTTCAAAAGCCTTATTACTCGCTTTAAATGGTTTTATAATCTCATAATTGATTTTAAGTATAATTGTTTTATATTTTTAGTTAAAACAGATTATAATTGAATGTCTGCCTTGGAAAATGTGAAGAAAAAGTCATTCACTGGCATGAAAAGGCTATTTATAGTCACTCATGCATCTGAAAGCCTTATTACTTGCTTTAAATGATTTTATATTTCATAATTAATTTTAAGAAGAATTTTTTTATATTTTTTATTCAAACAGATTATGTTTGAATATCTACCTTGGAAAAAGTCAAGAAAAACCATTCATTGGCAAGAAAAGTCTATTTATAGTCACTCATTTTTTAGAAAGTCTTATTACTTGCTTTAAAAGGTTTTATAATCTCATGATCAATTTAAGGCTGATTTTTTTACATTTTTTACTAAAATATATTAGAATTGAATGTCTATTTCAAGAAACATAAAGCAAAAGTCATCCGCTGGTAAGAAAAATCTATTTATAGTCACACAAGCCCTTGAAACCCTTATTACTTACTTTAATTGCATTTGTAATTTCATAATTGATTGTAAGTTGAATTTTTTTATATTTTAGGTTAAAACAGATTATATTAAATGTCTACCTTGAGAAACATGAAGAAAAATCCATTCATTAGTAAGAAAAATCCTTTTATAGTCACCCAAGATTTCGAAAGCCTTATTACTCGCTTTAAATAGTTTTATAATCTCATAATTGATTTTTAGTTAAATGTTTTTATATTGTTGGTTAAAGCTATTCATTGGCAATAAAAGCCCATTTAGATTCACCTATACCTTCGAAACCCTTATTACTTGCTTTAAATGGTTTTATAATCTCATGATAAATTTTAAGTTGAATTTTTATATTTTTTATTAGAATATATTATAATTGAATGTTTACCTAAAGAAACGTGAAGCAAAAGCCATCCATTAGCACAAAAAGTCTTTTTATAATCACTCAAGCCTTCGAATACCTTATTACTCACTCTAAATAGTTTTATAATCTCATAATTAATTTTAAGTAAAATTTTTCTATATTTCTGGTTAAAATATATTATAATTGACTGCCTGTTTTAGGAAACATGAAGCAAAAGCCATTACTAGCAAAAAAAGTATATTTATAGTCACTCAAGCCTTTCAAACCCTTATTACTCAGTTTAAATGATTTTATAATCTCATAATTGATTTTAAGGTAAATTTCTTTTACAGTTTGGGCTAAAACAAATTATATTTAAATGTCTACCTTGAGAAATGCAAAGAAACAACTATTCATTGACAAAAAAAAAATCAATTTATAGTAACTCATACCTTTAAAAGCTTTATTACTAGCTTTAAATACTTTTAAAATCTCATAGTTGATTTCAAGTTGAATTTTTTAAAATTTTTTATGAAAATATATTATAATTGACTGTCTGTCTCTGTAAACATGATGCAAAAGCCATCCATTGATATAAAAAGTTCTTTTATATTCACTCAAGCCTTCGAAAGCCTTATTACTCACTTTAAATGGTTTTATAATCTCATAATTGATTTTAGGTAGAATTTTTTTATATTTTTGGTTAAAACAGATTATAATTGAATGTTTTCCTTGGTAAATGTAAAGAAAAAGCCATTCACTACCATGAAAAGTCCATTTATAGTCACCCATGCCTTTGAAAGCCTTGTTACTCGCTTTAAATGATTTTATAATCTCATAATTGATTTTATGTTGAATTATTTTACATTTTAATTAAAACAGATTATATTTGAATGTCTGCCTTGAAAAACGTTAAGAAAAGCCATTCATTGGCAAGAAAAGCGCATTTATAGTCACCCATTTTTATGAAAGCCTTATTACTTGCTTTAAAAGGTTTTATAATCTCATAATCGATTTTAAGCTGAATTTTTTTACATGTTAGTTAAAATATATTATAATTAAATGTCTGCTTCAGGAAATGTAAAGTAAAAGCCATCCACTTGCAAGAAAAGTCTATTTATAATCACTCAAGCCCTCGAAACCCTTATTACTCGCTTTAATGGTTTTATAATCTTATAATTGAATTTAAGTTGAATTGTTTTATATTTTGGGTTAAAACAGATTATATTTAAATGTCTACCATAAGAAATATGAAGAAAAAGCCATGCATTAGTAAGAAGAGTCCTTTTATAGTCACCGAAGCATTCGAAAGCTTTATTACTCGCTTTAAATGGTTTTATGATCCCATAATGATTTTTACTTGAATTTTTTATATTGTTCATTAAAACAGATTATAATTGAATATTGACCTCGGGAACGATGAAGAAAAAAACTATTCATTAGCAAGAAAAGCCCATTTATATTCGCCCAAGCCTTCGAAATCTTATTACTCACTTTAAATAGTTTTATAATCTCATAATTGATTTTAAATTACATTTTTTATATATTTTATTAAAATATATTATAATTGAATGTTTACCTAGAGAAACGCAAAGCAAAAGCCATTCATTGGCACAAAAAGTCTTTTTATAGTCACTCAAGCCTTCGAAAGGCTTATTACTTACTTTCAATGATTTTGTAAGCTCATAATCGATTTTAAGTAGAATTGTTTTATATTTTTAGCTAAAACAGATTATAATTGAATGTCTACTTTGGAAAACATGAAGAAAAAGTCATTCATTGGCGACGAAAGTTCATTTATAGTCA
>NW_018397437.1:16993-18062 GCF_002168275.2 Theobroma umbraticum
TTTTACATTTTTGGTTAAAACAGATTATAATTGATTGTCTACATTCAAAAATGTAAAGAAAATGCTATTCATTGGGAAGAAAAGTCCGTTTATGGTCATTCAAGCCTTCAAAAGTCTTATTACTCATTTTAAGTAGTTATATAATCTCATAATTGATTTTAAATTGATTTTTTTATATTTTTGGTTAAAAGAGTTTATAATTGAATGTCTGCCTTAAGAACCATAAAGAAAAAACCATTCATTGGCAAGAAAAGCCCATTTATAGCTACTCAAGCCATCTTATTACTCGCTTTAAATGATTTTATAATCCCATAATTGATTTTAAGTTGAATTTGTTTATATTGTTGGTTAAAATAGGTTATAATTGATTGTCTACTTTAAGAAACGTGAAGTAAAAGCTATCAATTGGCACGAAAAGGCTTTTTATAGTCACTCAAGCATTTGAAAGCCTTATTACTCGCTTTAAATGATTTTATAATCTCATAATTGATTTTAAGTAGAATTGTTTTACATTTTTTGTTAATACAGATTATAATTGAATGTCTACCTTGTGAAACATGAAGAAAAAGCCATTCTTTGACAAGAAATGTCTATTTATAGTCACTCATGGCTTTGAAAGCCTTATTACTCGCTTTATATAGTTTTATAATCTCATAATTGATTTTATGTTAAACGTTTTTACATTTTTAGTTAAAATAGATTATAATTGATCGTCTGCCTTAAGAACTATGAAGAAAAAGTCATTCACTGGCAAGAAAAGCCCAATTATAGTCACCCAAGGCTTCAAAAACCTTATTACTCGCTTTAAATAATTTTATAATCCCATAATTGATTTATAGTTAATTTTTTTATATTGTTCGTTAAAACAAATTATAATTGAATGTCTGTATCAAGAAACGTTAAAAAAAAGTCATTCATTGGCAAGAAAAACCCATTTATTTTCTCCGATGCTTTTCGAAATCCTCATTATTCGCTTTAAATGGTTTTATAATCTCATGATTAATTTTAAGTTGATTTTTTTTATATTTTTTATTAGAATATATTATAATTGAATGTCTACATAGAGAAA
>NW_018397438.1:0-944 GCF_002168275.2 Theobroma umbraticum
AAAGTGAGTAATAAGGCTTTTAAAGGAATGGATGACTATAAATGAACTTTTCTTCTCAGTGAATACCTTTTTTTTCTTCTTTCTCAAGGCAGAGATTTAGTTATAATCTATTTTAAACAAAAACATCAAAAAATTCAACCTAAAATCAATGATGAGATTATAAAACCATTTAAAGTGAGTAATAAGGCTTTTAAATGAATGGGTGAGTATAAATTGACTTTTCTTACTAATGAATGCCTTTTTCTTCATGTTTCTTGAGGTAGACATTCAATTATAATATGTTTTAATCAAAAATGTATAAAAAATTGAACCTAAAATCAATTTTGAGATTATAAAATCATTTAAAATGAGTAATAAGGCTTTTAAAGGTACAGGTGACTATAAATGGACTTTTCTTGACAATGAATGCCTTTTCTTCACGTTTCCTGATGTAGGCATTCAATTATAATCTGTTTTAACAAAAATGTAAAAAAATTCAACTTAAAATCAATTTTGAGATTATAAGACTATTTAAAATGAGTAATAAGACTTTTGAAGGAATGGGTGACTATAAATGAACTTTTTTTACCAATGAATACCTTTTTCTTCACGTTTTCTAAGGCAGACATTCAATTATAATCTACTCTAACCAAAAATGCAAAAAATTGAACTTAAAATCAATTATGAGATTATAAAGCCATTTAATGTAAGTAATAAGGTTTTTAAAGGAATGGATGACTATAAATAGTCTTTTCTTACTAATGAATATCTTTTACTTCATGTTTCTTAAGGTAGATATTCAATTATAATCTGTTTTAACCAAAAATGTATAAATAATTGAACTTAAAATCAATTTTGAGATTATAAAACCATTTAAGATAAGTAGTAAGGCTTTTGAAGGTATAGCTGACTATAAATGGACTTTTCTTGACAATGAATGCCTTTTTCTTCACGTTTCTTAAGGT
>NW_018397438.1:1271-2846 GCF_002168275.2 Theobroma umbraticum
GGAATGGATGACTATAAATAGGCTTTTCTTTCCAATGAATACCTTTTTCCTCATGTTTCCCAAGGCTGACATTCAATTATAATTTATTCTAATAAAAAATTTAAAAAAATTCAGCTTAGAATTAATTATGAGATTATAAAACCATTTAAAGTGAGTAATAAAGATTTTAAAGGAATGGACGACTTTAAATGGACTTTTCTTGCCAATGATTGCCTTTTGCTTCATGTTTTCTAAGGTAGACCTTCAATTATAATCTATTTTAATAAAAAATATAAAAAAAATTCAACTTACAATCAATTTTGATATTATAAAACCATTTAAAGCAAGTAATAAGACTTTTGAAGGAATGAGTGACTATAAATAGACTTTTTTTGCCAATGAATATGTTTTTCTTCATGTTTCCCAGGACAGACATTCAATTATAATATGTTCTAACTAAAAACATCAAAAAATTTAACCTAAACTCAATTATGAGATTATAAAGCCATTTAATGTAAGTAATAAGGCTTTTGAAGGAATGGGTGCCTATAAATGAACTTTTCTTGCCAATGAATACCTTTTCCTCCATGTTTCGCAAGGCAGATATTCAATTATAATCTGTTCTAACAAACAATGTAAAAAAATTTAATCTAAAATCAATTACGAGATTATAAAGCCATTTAATGTGAGTAATAAGGCTTTTGAAGGAATGGATGACTATAAATGGGCTTTTCTTAGCAATGAATACCTTTTTCTTCACATTTCCCAAGGCAGACATTCAATTCTAATCTATTCTAACCAAAAATATAAAAATTTTCAATCTAAAATCAATTATGAGATTATAAAGCCATTTAATCTGAGTAATAAGACTTTTTAAGGAATGGATGACTATAAATGGGCTTTTCTTGACAATGAATACCTTTTTCTATACGTTTTCCAAAGAAAACTTTCAATTATCATCTGTTATAACCAGAAATATAAAAAAATTCAACCTAAAATCAATTATGAGATTATAAAATCATTTAAAGTGAGTAATAAAGATTTTAAAGGAATGGGTGACTATAAAGGGTCTTTTCTTGCCAATTAATGCTTTTTTCTTCACATTTATTGATATAGACATTCAATTATAATCTATTTTAAACAAAAATGTAAAAAAAAGGAACTTAAAATCAATTTTGAGATTATAAAACCATTCAAAGCGAGTAATAAGACTTTTGAAGGAATGGGTGACTATAAATGGACTTTGTTTGCCAGTGAATATGTTTTTCTTCATGTTTCCCAGGGTAGACATTCAATTATAATTTGTTCTAATAAAAAACATCAAAAAATTCAACCTAAATTTAATTATGAGATTATAAAGCCATTTAATGTAAGTAATAAGGCTTTTGAAGGAATAGGTGGCTATAAATGAGCTTTTCTTGCTAATGAATACCTTTTCCTCCATGTTTCCCAAGGCAGATATTCAATTATAATCTGTTCTAACAAAAAATGTAAAAAAAATTCAATCGAAAATCAATTACGAGATTATAAAGCCATTTAATATGAGTAATAAGGCTTTTGAAGGAATGGATGACTATAAATAGACTTTTCTTACCA
>NW_018397438.1:2946-4021 GCF_002168275.2 Theobroma umbraticum
GATTATAATTGAAGGTCTACCTTAGAAAACGTGAAAAAAAAACAATCATTGGCAAGAAAAATCCATTTAAAGTCGTCCATTCTTTTAAAATCTTTATTACTCACTTTAAACGGTTTTCTAATCTCATAATTGATTTTAGGCTGAATTTTTTTAAATTTTTAGTTAGAACAGATGATAATTGAATGTCAACCTTAGAAAACATGTAGAAAAATATATTCATTGGTAAGAAAAGCCTATTTATAGTCATCCATTCCTTTAAAAGCCTTATCACTCAGATTAAATGGCTTTATAATCTTATAATTGATTTTAAATTGAATTTTTATATTTTTGGTTAGAACATATTAGAATTGAATATCTACCTTGGGAAATGTGAAGAAAAAGGTATTCATTGGTAAAAAAAGTCCATTTATAGTCACTCATTCCTTCAAAAGTCTTATTTTTCAATTTCAATGGTTTTATAATCTCAAAATTGATTTTAAGTTGAATTTTTTTACATTTTTTATTAAAACAGATTATAATTGAATGTCTACCTCGAGAAACATAAAGAAAAATGCATTCATTGTAAAAAAAAGTTCATTTATAGTCACTTATACCTTCGAAAGCCTTACTACTTGTATTAAATGGTTTTATCATCTCATAATTGATTTTAAGTTCATTTTTTTTTATATTTTTGGTTAAAATAGATTATAATTGAATGTCTACATTGAGAAATATGAAAAAAAAGTATTCATTGGTAAGAAAAGACCCTTTATAGTCACCCATTCTTTTAAAATCCTTATTACTCACTATAAATGGTTTTATAATCTCATAATTGATTTTAGGTTGAATTTTTTTATATTTTTGGTTAGAACAAATGGTAATAGAATATCTACCTCTAGAAATGTCAAGAAAAAGGAATTCATTGGCAAGAACAGTCTATTTATAGTCACCCATTTTTTCAAAAGCCTTATTGCTCAATTTAAATGGTTTTATAGTCTCAAAATTGATTTTAAGTTCAAATTTATCTAAATTTTTGGTTAAAATATATTATAATTGAATGTCTACTTTGAGAAACATAAAGAAAAAGGTATTTGTT
>NW_018397438.1:4121-4247 GCF_002168275.2 Theobroma umbraticum
AATGGGTGACTATAAATGGACTTTTCTTACCAATGAAAGACCTTTTCTTGATGTTTCTCAATGTAAATGTTAAATTATAATCTATTTTAACCAAAAATGTACAAAGAATTCAAATTTAAATCAATT
>NW_018397438.1:4523-4717 GCF_002168275.2 Theobroma umbraticum
TTTCTTGAGCTAGACATTCAATTATAATCTATTTTAACCAAAACTGCAAATAAATTTGAACTTAAAATCAATTTTGAGATTATAAAACCATTTAAAGTGAACAATAGGGCTTTTGAAAAAATGGGTGACTATAAATAGACTTTGCTCACCAATGAATGCTTTTTTCTTGATATTTCTTGAGGTAGACATTCAAT
>NW_018397438.1:4727-8685 GCF_002168275.2 Theobroma umbraticum
TTTAACCAAAAATGTAAAAAAATTGAACTTAAAATTAATTATGACATTATAAATCATTTGAAGCAAATAATAAGGCTTTTGAAGGTATGGGTGACTATAAATGGACTTTTCTTGCCAATGAATGCTTTTGCTTCATGGTTCTTAAGGAAGACATTCAATTCTAGTCTGTTTTAACAAAAAATGCAAAAATATTCTACTTAACAAGAATTATTAGTTTATGAAACCATTTAAACTAAGTAATAAGGCTTTTAAAGACTTGAGTGGCTATAAATAGACTTCTCGTGCCAATGGTTGTCTTTTGCTTCATATTTCCCAAGGCAGACATTCAGGTATAGCCTCTTTTAACAAAATATGTATAAAAATTTAACTTAAAATCAATTTTGAGATCATAAAACTATTTAAAGTGAGTAATAAGGCTTTTCAAGGAATGGGTGACTATAAATGGACTTTTCTTACCAATGAATACCTTTTTCTTCACGTTTTCCAAGGTAAATATTCAATAATAATCTGTTCTAACCAAAAACGTCAAAAAATTCAACCGAAAATCAATTATGAGATTATAAAACCATTTAAAGTGAGTAATAAAGCTTTTGAAGGAATGGGTGACTATAAATGAACTTTTTTTGCTAATAAAAGATTTTTTTCTTCACATTTCTCAAGGTAGATATTCAATTATAACCGGTTTAAACCAAAAATGTACAAGGCATTCAAATTTAAATCAATTTTGAGATTATAACATTATTTAAAGTGAGTAATAAGACTTTTAAAGGAATGGGTGACTATAGATAGGCTTTTCCTACCAACGAATGCCTTTTTCTTCATGTTTCTCGAGCTAGACATTCAATTATAATCCGTTTTAGCCAAAAATGTAAATAAATTTGAACTTGAAATCAGTTTTGAGATTATAAAACCATTTAAAGTGAGCAATAATGCTTTTGGAGTAATGGGTGACTATAAATAGACTTTTCTTGCCAATAAATACCTTTTTCTTAACATTTCGTAGGGCACATATTCAATTATAATCTATTTTAACTAAAAATGTATAACAATTTAACTTAAAATCAATTATGAGATTATAAAACTTTTTACAGCGAGTACTAAGTTTTTTGAAAGAATAGCTGACTATAAATGGACTTTTCTTACCAATGAATATTTTTTTCTTCATGTTTCTGGAGGTAGGCATTCAATTATAATCTGTTTAACCAAAATATAAAAAAATTTAATTTAAAATCAATTTTAGGGTTATAAAACTATTTAAAGTGTGCAATAAGGCTTTTAAAGGAATGGGTGACTATAAATAGACTTTTCTTCCCAATGAATACCTTTTTCTTTATGTTTTTCAAGGTAAATATTCAATTATAATCTGTTCTAACCAAAAAGGTCAAAATATTCAACCTAAAATCAATTATGAGATTATAAAACCATTTAAAGTGAGTAATAAGGCTTTTGAAGGAATGGGTGATTATAAATGGACTTTTCTTGCCAATGAAAGACTTTTTATTCACATTTCTTAAGGTAGAAATTAAATTATAATCTATTTAAACTAAAAATGTACAAAGAATTCAAATGTAAATCAATTTCGACATTATAAAATTATTTAAAGTCAATAATAAGGCTTTTAAAGGAATGTGTGACTATAAATGGGCTTTTCTTGCTAATGAATACCTTTTTCTTCACGTTTCTCAAGGTAGACATTCAATTATAATCTATTTTAACCAAAAATATAAAAAAATTCAATCTAAAATCAATTATGAAATTATAAAGCCATTTAATATGAGTAATAAGGCTTTTGATAGAATGAGTGACTATAAATAGACTTTTCCTTGCAAAAAATGCCATTTTCTTCACATTTTAGAAAGCAAACATTCAATTATAATCTGTTCTAACTAAAAATATAAAAAAATTAAAAATAAAATTAATTTTGAAATTATAAATCCATTTAAAGTGAATTATAAGGCTTTTGAAGCAATGGGTGATGATAAATGGACTTTTCTTGCCAATGAATACCTTTTTCATCATGTTTCTAAGGGTAAACATTCAATTATAATATGTTCTAACCAAAATGTAAAAAAAATTTGATCTAAAGTTAATTATGAGATTATAAAGCCATTTAATATGACTAATAAGGCTTTTGAAGGAATGAACGACTCTAAATGGGCTTTTCTTTCCAATGAATACCTTTTTCTTCATGTTTCCCAAGGTAGGTATTCAATTAAAATCTGTTCTAACCAAAAACGTAAAAAAATTCAGCCTAAAATCAATTTTGAGATTATAAAACCATTTAAAGCGAGTAATAAGGCTTTTCAAGGAATGGGTGACTATAAATGGACTTTTCTTACCAATGAATACTTTTTTCTTCATGTCTGCCAAGGTAAACATTTAATTATAATCTGTTTTAACCAAAAATGAAAAAAAAATTCAATCTAAAATGAAATATGAGATTATAAAGCTATTTAATGTGAGTAATAAGGCTTTTGAAGGAATGAATGACTATAAATGAGCTTTTCTTGCCAATGAATACCTTTTTCTTCACATTTCCCAAGGTTGACATTCAACTATAGTTTGTTCTAACAAAAATGTAAAAAAATTCAACCTAAAATCAATTATGAGATTATAAAATCATTTGAAGTGAGTAATAAGGCTTTTAAAGGAATGAGTGATTGTAAATGAACTTTTCTTCCTAATGAATACCTTTTTCTTCTTGTTTCTCAAGGCAGACATTCAGTTGTAATCTGTTCTAACCAAAATCATCAAAAAGTTCAAACTAAAATCAATTATAAAATTATAAAATCATTTAAAGTGAGTAATAAGGCTTTTAAAGAAATAGGTGACTATAAATGGAATTTTTTTGTCAATGAATGCCTTTTTTTTACGTTTTTCAAGGTAGACATTCAATTATAATCTATTTTAACCAAAAATGTAAAAACAATTGACTTAAAATCAATTTTGAGATTATAAAACTATTTAAAATAAGTAATAAGGCTTTTAAAGGTATAGGTGACTATAAATGGACATTTCTTGACAATGAATGCCTTTTTCTTCATGTTTCTTGAGGTAGACATTCAATTATAATCTGTTTTAATAAGAAAAGTAAAAAAAATTAACTTAAAATCAATTTTAAGTTTATAAAACCATTTAAAGTGAGTAATAAGACTTTGGAAGGAATCAGTGACTATAAATGAAATTTTTAGTCAATGAATACCTTTTTCTTCATGTTTTCTAGGACAGACATTCAATTACAATCTGCTCTAACCAAAAATGCCAAAAAATTCAACTTAAAATCAATTATAAGATTATCAAGCCATTTAATGTAAGTAATAAAGTTTTGGAAGGAATGGATGACTATAAATGGTCTTTTCTTACCAATGAATGTCTTTTTCTTCATATTTGTCAAGGTAAACAATAAATTACAATCTGTTCTAACCAAAAATGTAAAAAAAATTGAACTTAAAATCAATTTTGAGATTATAAAACCATTTAATACAAGTAGTAAGGCTTTCGAAGGTATAAGTGACTATAAATGAACTTTTTTTGACAATGAATGCTTTTTTCTTCATGTTTCTCGAGGTAGACATTCAATTATAATTTGTTTTAATAAAAAATATAACAAAATTCAACTTAAAATCAATTTTGAAATTATAAAACCATTGAAATTGAAAAATAAGACTTTTGAAGGAATGGGTGACTATAAATGGACTTTTTTACCAAAGAATACCTTTCTCTTCACATTTCCCAAGGTAGATATTGAATTCTAATATGTTCTAACTAAAAATATAAAAAATTCAATTTAAAATCAATTATGAGATTATAAAGCCATTTAATTTGAGTGATAAGGCTTTTAAAGGAATGGATGACTATAAATAGGCTTTTCTTAACAATGAATATAGTTTTCTACACGTTCTCCAAGGTTGACATTCAATTATCATCTGTTCTAACTAAAAATTTAAAAAAATTCAGC
>NW_018397438.1:8818-8968 GCF_002168275.2 Theobroma umbraticum
GCGACTTTAAATGGACTTTTCTTGCCAATGATTTTTTTTTTCACGTTTTCTAAGGTAGACCTTCAATTATAATCTGTTTTAGTAAAAAATATAAAAAAATTTAACTTACAACCAATTTTGAGATTATAAAACCATTTAAAGCGAGTATTA
>NW_018397438.1:9188-9388 GCF_002168275.2 Theobroma umbraticum
AATCAATTATGAGATTATAAAGCCATTTAATGTAAGTAATAAAGCTTTTGAAGGAATGGTTGGCTATAAATGGGCTTTTCTTGCCAATGAATTCCTTTTTCTTCATGTTTCCCAAGGTAGATATTCAATTATAATCTGTTCTAACAAAAAATGTAAAAAAATTTAATCTAAAATCAATTATGAGATCATAAAGCCATTTA
>NW_018397438.1:9549-9698 GCF_002168275.2 Theobroma umbraticum
AAAGCCATTTAATCTGAGTAATAAGGCTTTTGAAGGAATGGATGACTATAAATGAACTTTTCTTGACAATAAATACCTTTTTCTACACGTTTTCCAAAGTAAACTTTCAATTATCATTTGTTCTAACCAAAAATATAAAAAAATTCAAC
>NW_018397438.1:9798-9975 GCF_002168275.2 Theobroma umbraticum
GGTTTTATAATCTCATAATAGATTTTAAGTTGAATTTTTTTATATTTTTGGTTAGAACAGATTAGAATTGAATGTCTACCTTAGAAAACATGAAGAAAAAGGTATTCATTGGTAAGAAAAGCTCATTTATAGTCACCCATTCCTTCAAAAGCCTTGTTACTCACTTTAAATAGCTTT
>NW_018397438.1:10183-10302 GCF_002168275.2 Theobroma umbraticum
TGATTTTAGATTGAATTTTTTTACATTTTTGGCTAGAGCAGATTACAATTGAATGTCTACCCTGAGAAATGTGAAGAAAAAGGTATTCATTAGCAAGAAAAGTCCATTTATAGTCATCC
>NW_018397438.1:10314-10464 GCF_002168275.2 Theobroma umbraticum
GCCTTATTACTCGCTTTAAATGGTTTTATAATCTAAAAATTGATTTTAAGTTCATTTTTTTTACATTTTTGTTTAAAATAGATTAAAATTGAATGTATACATCAAGAACTGTGAAGAAAAAAGCATTCATTGGTAAGAAAAGACCCTTTA
>NW_018397438.1:10474-10703 GCF_002168275.2 Theobroma umbraticum
TTCCTTTAAAATCCTTATTACTCACTTGAAATGGTTTTATAATCTCATAATTGATTTTAAGTAGAATTTTTTTATATTTCTAGTTAGAACAGATGATAATTGAAAGTCTGCTTTGGGAAACGTATAGAAAAAGATATTCATTGTCAAGAAAAGCCCATTTATAGTCATCCATTCCTTCGAAAGCCTTATTACTCAGATTAAGTGGTTTTATAATCTCATAATTGATTTT
>NW_018397438.1:10713-11173 GCF_002168275.2 Theobroma umbraticum
TTTTTATATTTTTGGTTAGAACAGATTAGAATTGAATGTCTGCCTTGGGAAATGTGAAGAAAAAGGTATTCATTAACAAGAAAAGCCCATTTATAGTCATCCATTCCTTCAAAAGCCTTATTACTCCAATTAATTGGCTTTATAATATCGTAATTGATTTTGGATTGAATTTTTTTACATTTTTTGTTAAAACAATTATAATTGAATATCTGCTTTGGAAAACATGAAGAAAAAGATATTCATTGGCAAGAAAAGCCCATTTATAGCCACCCATTCTTTTAAAAGCCTTATTACTTACATTAAATGGCTTTATAATCTCATAAATGATTTTAGGTTGAATTTTTTGATGTTTTTGGTTAGAACAGATTATAATTGAATGTCTGCCCTGGAAAACATGAAGCAAAACATATTAATTGGCAAAAAAGTGTAATTATAGTCACCCATTCCTTCAAAAGTTTTA
>NW_018397438.1:11183-11357 GCF_002168275.2 Theobroma umbraticum
TAAATGGTTTTATAATCTCAAAATTGATTGTAAGTTAAATTTTTTATATTTTTTATTAAAACAGATTATAATTGAAGGTCTACCTCAAAAAACATGAAGAAAAAGGCAATCATTGGCAAGAAAAGTCCATTTACAGTCGTCCATTCCTTTAAAATCCTTATTACTCACTTTAAA
>NW_018397438.1:11367-11478 GCF_002168275.2 Theobroma umbraticum
ATCTCATAATTGATTTTAGGCTGAATTTTTTTAAATTTTTAATTAGAATAGATTATAATTGAATGTCAACCTTGGAAAATATGAGGAAAAAGGTATTCATTGGAAAGAAAA
>NW_018397438.1:11488-16782 GCF_002168275.2 Theobroma umbraticum
AGTCATCCATTCCTTCAAAAGCCTTATCACTCACATTAAATGACTTTATAATCTCATAATTGATTTTATATTAAATTTTTTTATAATTTTGGTTAAATCAAATTATAATTGAATGTCTACCTTAGAAAACGTGAAGAAAAAGGAATTCATTGGCAAGAAAAGTTCATTTATAGTCACTCATTCCTTCGAAAGCCTTGCTACTCACATTAAATGGTTTTATAATCTCATAATTGATTTTAGATTGTATTTTTTTACATTTTTGATTAGAACATATTATAATTGAATATCTACCTTAGCAAATGTGAAGAAAAAAGTATTTATTGACAAAAAAATTTCATTTATAGTCACCCATTCTTTCAAAAGTCTTATTACTCACTTTCAATGGTTTTATAATCTCAAATTAATTTTAACTTTGAATATTTTTACATGTTTTATTAAAACAGAATATAATTGAATGTCTATTTTGAAAAACGTGAAGAAAAAGTCATTCATTGTTAAGAAAAGTCTATTTATAGTCAGGTATACCTTTGAAAGCCTCACTACTTATCTTAAACGGCTTTATAATCTCAAAATTGATTTTAAGTTCAATTATTTTTATATTTTTGATTAAAATAGATTATAATTGAATATCTACCTTGAGAAAAATGAAGAAAAAGATATTCATTCACAAGAAAAGACCATTTATAGTCATCCATTCCTTCAAAAACCTTATTACTTACATTTAATGGCTTTATAATCTCATAATTGATTTTAAGTTGAATTTTTTTGTATTTTTGCTTAGAGCAGATTATAATTGAAAGTCTGCCCTAGAAGATGTGAAGAAAAAAGTATTCATTGGTAAAAAAAGTCCATTTATAGTCACCCATTCCTTCAAACAGTCTATTACTCATTTAAATAGTTTTTATAATCTCAAATGATTTTAAGTTAAAAAATTTATGTTATATTTTTTATTAAAACAGATTATAATTGAATGTCTACCTCAAGAAACGTGAAGAAAAAGACATTCATTGTCAAGAAAAGTTCATTTATAGTCACCTGTACCTTTAAAAGCCATATTACTCATTTTAAATGGTTTTATAATGTCAAAATTGATTTTAAATTCAATTTTTTTTTACATTTTGATTAAAACAGATTATAATTGAATATTTATCTCGAGAAACATAAAGAAAAAGGCATTCATTGGCAAGAAAAGTCCATTTATAGTCACCCATTCCTTTAAAAGCCTTATTACTCACTTTAAATAGTTTTATAATCTCATAATTGATTTTAGGTTAAACTTTTTGATATTTTTATTTAGAATAGATTATAACTGAATGTCTACCTTGAGAAACAAGAAGAAAAAGGCATTCATTAGGAAGAAAAGTTCATTTATAGTCACCCATTCCTTTAAAAGCCTTATTACTCACTTTAAATGGTTTATAATCTCATAATTAATTTTAGGTTGAATTTTTTTACATTTTTTGTTAGAACAAACTATAATTAAATGTCAACCTTGGGAAACATGACGAAAAAGGTATTCATTGGCAAGAAAAGCCCATTTATAGTCATTCATTCTTTCAAAAGTCTTATTACTCACATTAAATGGCTTTATAATCTTATATTTTATTTTAGATTAATTTTTTTTTATTTTTGGTTAAAATAGATTATAATTAAATGTCTGCCTTGGCAGACATAAAGAAAAAGGTATTCATTGGCAAGTAAAGTCCATTTATAGTCACTCATTCCTTGAAAAGCCTTATTACTCACTTTAAATGGTTTTATAATCTCAAAATTGATTTTAGATTGAATTTTTATACAGTTTTGGTTAGAACAGATTTTAATTGAATGTCTATCTTAGGAAACATAAAAAAAAAGGTATTCATTGGCAAGAAAAGCCCATTTATAGTCGTCCATTCGTTCAAAAGTCTTATTGGTCACATTAAATGGCTTTATAATCCCATAATAATTTTAGATTGAATCTTTTTACATTTTGGTTAGAACAGATTATAATTGAATGTCTACCCTTAGAAACATAATGAAAAAGGTATTCATTGGCAAGAAAAGTCCATTCATCATCTCCCATTCCTTCAAAAGCCTTATTATTCACTTTAAATGGATTTATAATTTCAAAATTAATTTTATTTTGAATTTTTTTATATTTTTGGTTAGAACAGATTGTAATTGAATGTCTGCTTTCTAAAACATGAAGAAAACGGCATTCATTGGCAAGAAAAGTCTATTTATAGTCACCCATTCCTTCAAAAGCCTTATTACTCACATTAAATGGCTTTATAATTTCATAATTGATTTTAGATTGAATTTTTTTACATTTTTAGTTAAAACAGATTATAATTGAATGTCTTCCTTGAGAAACATGAAGAAAAAAGTATTCATTAGTAAGAAAAGCCCATTTATAGTCACCCATTCCTTTAAAAGCCTTATTACTGACTTTAAATGATTTTATAATCTCAAAATTAATTTACATTTGAATTATTTATACATTTTCAGTTAAAACAGATTATAATTGAATGTCTACCTCAAGAAATTTGAAGAAAAAGTCTTTCATTGGCAAGAAAAGTCAATTTATAGTCATCCATTCCTTCAAAAGCTTTATTACTCACTTTAAATGGTTTTATAATCTCTTAATTGATTTTAGGTTGAATTTTTTGACCTTTTTGGTTAGAACAGATTATAATTGAATATCTGTCTTGGGAAACATGAAGAAAAAGGTATTCATTGGCAAGAAAAGTCCATTTATGGTCACTCATTCCTCCAAAAGCCTTATTACTCACTTTAAATGGTTTTATAACCCTAAAATTGATTTTAAATTAAAATTTTTTACATTTTTGGTTAAAACAGATTATAATTGAATGTCTACCTTGAGAAACAGGAAGACAAGAATATTCATTGTTAAGAAAAATCCATTTATAGTCACCTATTCCTTCAAGAAACTTAGTACTCACTGTAAAAAGTTTTATAATCTCATAATTAATTTTAAGTTGAATTGTTATATATTGTCTGTTAAAACAAATTATAATTGAATGTTTACCTTGAGAAATGTTAAGAAAATGACATTTATTGGCAAGAAAAGTCTATTTATAGCCACCCATTGCTCCAAAAGCCTTATTTCTCACTTTAAATAGTTTTATAATCTCAAAACTAATTTAAGTTCAAATTTATTTGCATTTTTAGTTAAAATGGATTATAATTGAATGTCTAGCTCGAGAAACGTAAAAAAAAAGGTATTCGTTGGTAGGAAAAGCCCATTTATAGTCACCTATTCCTTCAAAAGCCTTATTACTCAATTTAAATAATGTTATAATCTCAAAATTGATTTAAATTTGAATTTTTTGTATATTTTTCGTTCAAATAGATTATAATTGAATGTCTACCTCAAGAAACGTGAGGAAAAAGTCTTTCATTAGCAGGAAAAGTCCATTTATAGTCAATCATTCCTTCAAAAGCCTTATTACTCACTTTAAATGGTTTTATATTCTCATAATTGATTTTAGGTTGAATTTTTTGACGTTTTTGGTTAGAACAGATTATTATTGAAAATTTACCTTGGCAAACGTGAAGAAAAAGGTATTCATTGGTAAGAAAAGTCTATTTATAAGTCACCCATTCCTTGAAAAGCCTTATTACTCATTTTAAATAGTTTGAGATCATTGATTTTAAGTTAAATTTTTTTACATTTTTTGTTAAAAGAGGCTATACCTAAATGTTTACCTTGGGGAACATGAAGCAAAACCCAACCATTGGCACGAGAAGTCCATTTATTGTCACTCAAGCCTTCGAAAGCCTTATTACTTGGTTTAAATGGTTTCATAAATTAATAATTCTTTTTAAGTAGAATATTTTTACATTTTTTTGTTAAAACAGACTAGAATTGAATGTGTGCCCTAAGAAACATGAAGAAAAAAGTGTTCATTGGCAAGAAAAGTCCATTTATAGTCACCCATACCATCAAAAGCCTTATTACTTGCTTCAAATGGTTTATAATGTCATAATTGATTTTAAGTTGAATTTTCTTACATTTTTGGTTAAAACAAATTATAATTGAATGTCTACCTCGAGAAACATAAAGAAAAAGGCATTCATTGGCAAGAAAAGTCTATTTATAGTCACCCATTTCTTCAGAAGCCCTATTGCTCACTTTAAATGGTTTTAGAATCTCAAAATTTATTTTAAGTTTAAATTTATCAACAGTTTTTGTTAAAACAGATTATAATTGAATGTCTAGCTTGAGAAATGTGAAGAAAAAGGCATTTCTTGATAAGAAAAGCCCATTTATAATCACTCATTCCTTTAAAAGCCTTATTACTCACTTTAGATGGTTTTATAATCTCAAAATTGATTTAAATTTGAATTCTTTGTACTCTTTTGGTTAAAACAGATTATAATTTAACGTCTACCTTGAGAAACATCAAGAAAAGGTCTTTCATTGGCAAGAAAAGTCCATTTATAGTCACCCATTCCTTCAAAAACCTTATTACTCACTTAAAATGGTTTTATAATCTCATAATTAATTTTAGGTTGATTTTTTTGACGTTTTTGGTTAGAATAGATTATAATTAATTATCTGCCTTAGGAAACGTGAAGAAAAGGTATTCATTGGCAAGAAAAGTCCATTTATAGTCACCTATTCCTTGAAAAGCCTTATTACTCGCTTTAAATGGTTTTATAATCTCAAAAATGAATTTAGGCTGAATTTTTTTACATTTTTTGTTAGAACAGATTTTAATTGAATGTCTGTCTTGGAAAACATGAAGAAAAAGGTATTTATTGGAAAGAAAAGCCTATTTATAGTCGCTCATTTCTTCAAAAGCCTTATTACTCGCTGTAAAAGTTTTTATAATCTCATGATTGATTATAAGTTGAATTTTTTTTTCATATTTGGTCAAAATAGATTATAATTGAATGTCTACCTTGAGAAATGTCAAGAAAAAGGCATTCATTGGCAAGAAAAGTCTATTTATAGTCACTCATTTCTTTGAAAGCCTTATTGCTCACTTTAAATAGTTTTATAATCTCAAAATTGATTTTAAGTTCAAATTTATCTAAATTTTTGGTTAAAACATATTATAATTGAATGTCTAGCTCAAGAAACATGAAGAAAAAGGAATTTCTTGATAAGAAAACCCATTTATAGTCACCTATTCCTTTAAAAGCCTTGTTACTCACTTGAAATAGTTTTATATCCTAAAAATTGATTTAAATTTGAATTCTTTATATATTTTTAGTTCAAACAGATTATAATGGAATGTCTACCTTAAGAAACATGAAGAAAAAGTCTTTCATTGGCAAGAAAAGTC
>NW_018397438.1:16962-18060 GCF_002168275.2 Theobroma umbraticum
GGTTTTATAATCTCATAATTGATTTTAGGTTGAATTTTTTTACGTTTTTAGTTAAAACAGATTATTATTGAATATCTACCTTGGGAAACATGAAGAAAAAGGTATTCATTGACAAGAACAGTCCATTTATAGTCATCCATTCCTTGAAAAGCCTTATTACTCGTTTTAAATACTTTTATAATGTCATAATTGATTTTAAGTTGAATTTTCTTACATTTTTAGTTAACACGGATTATAATTGAATGTTTGCCTCAAGAAACATGAAAAAAAGGATATTCGTTGGCAAGAAAAGTCCATTTAGAGTCACCCATTCTTTCAAAAACCTTATTACTCGCTGAAAAAGGTTTTATAATCTCGTAATTGATTTTAAGTTGAATTTTGTTACATTTTTAGTGAAAACAGATTATAATTGAATATCTAACTCGAGAAATGTCAAAAAAAAGGCATTCATTGACAAGAAATTTTTAGTTATAACAGATTATAATTGAATGTCTAACTCGAGAAATGTCAAAAAAAAGGCATTCATTGGCAAGAAAAGTCGATTTATAGTCACCCATTGCTTCAAATGCTTTATTGCTCACTTTAAATGGTTTTATAATCTCAAAATTGATTTTAAGCTCAAATTTATTTACATTTTTAGTTAAAACAGATTATAATTGAATGTCTAGTCTGAGAAACTGAAGAAAATGACATTTGTTAGTAGGAAAAGTCCGTTTATAGTCACCCATTCGTTCAAAAGCCTTATTACTCACTTTAAATAATTTATAATCTCAAAATTGATTTAAATTTTAATTCTTTGCACATATTTAGTTAAAATAGATTATAATTGAGTGTTTACCTCGAGAAACGTGAAGAAAAAGACTTTCATTGCAAAAAAAATCTATTTATAGTCACCCATTCCTTCAAAAGCTTTATTACTCGCTTTAAATGCTTTTATAATCTCATAATTGATTTAGGTTGAATTTTTTGACGTTTTTGATTAGAACAGATTATAATTGAATATATACCTTGGGAAACATGAAGAAAAAGATATTCATTAGGAAGAAAGTCCATTTATAGTCACCCATTCCTTCAAAAGCCTTATTACTCACTTGAAAT
>NW_018397439.1:0-90 GCF_002168275.2 Theobroma umbraticum
CAATTATAGTCTATTTTAATGAAAAATGTAAAAAATTCAACTTAAAATCAATTAAGAGTTTACAAAACCATTTAAAGCGAGTAATAAGGC
>NW_018397439.1:100-257 GCF_002168275.2 Theobroma umbraticum
ATAGGTGACTATAAATAGACTTTTCTTACCAATGAATGCCTTTCTCTTTGCGTTTCACTAAGTAGTCATTTAATTATAATATGTTTTAACCAAAAATATAAAAAGAATTGAACATAAACTAACTTTTGAGATTATAAAATCATTTAAAGCGAGTAAT
>NW_018397439.1:267-587 GCF_002168275.2 Theobroma umbraticum
AAGGAATGGGTGACTACAAATAGACTTTTCTTACCAATAAATACTTTTTTATCAACTTTTCACTAGGTTGACATTTAATTATAATATGTTTTAATCAAAAATGTTAAAAAATTGAACTTAAAATAAATTTTGAAATTATAAAACAATTTAAAGCGAGTAATAAGGCTTTCAAAGCAATGGGTAACTATAAATGGACTTTTCTTGCCGATGAATGCTTTTTTCTTCTTGTTTCTTGAGGTAGACATTTAATTCTAGTCTGTTTTAACCAAAAATGTAAAAAAATTCAACTAAAAATCAATTATAAGATTATAAAACCATTT
>NW_018397439.1:835-1148 GCF_002168275.2 Theobroma umbraticum
AGACTTTTCTTATCAATGAATGTCTTTTTCTTCATGTTTCTTGATATAAACATTCAATTATAATCTGTTTTAACTAAAATGTAAAAAAAATTAAAGTTAAAATCAACTATGAGATTATAAAACCATTTAAACTGAGTAATACGACTTTTGAAAGAATGGGTCACTATAAATGGACTTTATTTGCTAATGAATGCTTTTTTATTCATGTTTCTTGAGGTAGACATTTAATTATACTCTGTTTTAACCAATAATGTAAAAAAAATTACACATCAAATCAGTTATGAGAATATAAAACCGTTTAAAGTGAGTAATA
>NW_018397439.1:1158-1278 GCF_002168275.2 Theobroma umbraticum
AGGAATGGGTGACTATAAATAGACTTTTCTTCTCATGATTGGCTTTTTTTGTATTTTTCACAAGGGTGACATTCAATTACAGTCTGGTTTAATGAAAAATGTAAAAAATTCAAGTTAAAA
>NW_018397439.1:1288-1374 GCF_002168275.2 Theobroma umbraticum
GATTATAAAAGCATTTAAAGCAAGTAATAAGGCTTTTGAAAGAATGAGTGACTCTAAATAGACTTTTCTTGCCAATGAAAGCCTTT
>NW_018397439.1:1384-1478 GCF_002168275.2 Theobroma umbraticum
TTCTTGAGGTAAACATTCAATTATAATTTGTCTTAACCAAAAATCTAAAAAAAATTAACCTTAAAATCAATTTTGAAATTATAAAACCATTTAA
>NW_018397439.1:1488-1634 GCF_002168275.2 Theobroma umbraticum
AAGGCTTTTGAAGGAATGAGTGACTATAAATGGATTTTTCTTATCAATGATTGGCTTGTTCTACACGTTTCACAAGGTAGACATTCAATTATAGTCTGGTTTAATGAAAAATATAAAAAATTCAAGTTAAAATGAATTATTAGATT
>NW_018397439.1:1850-2099 GCF_002168275.2 Theobroma umbraticum
TCTGTTTTAACCAAAAATGTAAAAAATTTAACTTAAAATCAATTATCAGATTATAAAAACTTTTTAAAGCGAATACCAAGACATTTGAAGGAATGGGTGACTATAAATAAACTTTTCTAACTAATGAATGCCTTTTTCTTCACATTTCATGAAGTAGACATTCAATTATAATCTTTTCAATCAAAAATATAAAAATGTTAAACATAAAATCAGTTCTATGATTATAAAACCATTTAAAGTGAGCAATAA
>NW_018397439.1:2109-4976 GCF_002168275.2 Theobroma umbraticum
AGAATGGGTGACTATAAATAGACTTTTCTTGCTAATGACTGCCTTTTTCTTCATGTTTCATGAGGTAGACATTCAATTATAATCTGTATTAACCAAAAATGTAAGAAAAATTGAACTTAAAATCAATTTGGGATTGTAAAACCATTTAAAGCGAGTAATTAGGCTTTTCAAGGAATGGGTGGCTATAAATAAACTTTTCTTACCAATGAATGTCTTTTTCTTCATATCTCTTGACGTAGACATTCAATTATAATCTGTTTTAACCAAAAAAGTAAAAAATTTGAACTTAAAATCAATTTTGAGATTATAACACCATCTAAAGCGAGTAATAAGGCTATTAAAGGAATGCATAGCTATAAATGGACTTTTCTTGCCAATGAATGCTTTATTCTTCACGTTTTTTGATGTAGACATTCAACTATAATCTGTTTTAACCCAAAAGTAAAAATATTGAATATAAAATCAATTTTAAAATAATAAAACCATTTAACACGAGTAATAAGGCTTTTGAAGGAATGAGTGACTATAAATGGACTTTTTGTGCTAATGAATGAGTTTTTCTTCACATCTCTCAATGTAGATATTCACTTACAATCTGTTTTAACCAAAAAAGTAAAAAAAATTGAACACAAAATCAACTTTGAGATAATAAAATCATTTAAGGTGAGTAATAAGGCTTTTAAAGCAATGAGTGACTATAAATGGATTTTTCTTGCCAAAGAATGCATTTTTCTTTATAATTCTCAAGGTAGACATTCAATTATAGTATGTTATAACCAAAAATGTAAAAAAATTCAACTTAAAATTAATTTTCAGATTATAAAACTATTAAAAGCAAGTAATAAGGCTTTTGAAGGAATGGTGACTATAAATAGACTTTTTTGTCAATGAATTCATTTTTCTTAAAATGTTTTCAGGTAGACATTCAATTATAGTTTGTTTTAACTAAAAAAGTAAACAAATTGTACTTAAAATCAATTTTGATATTATAAAACCATTTAAAGCGAGTAATAAGGCTTTTAAAAAAATAGGTAACAATAAATAGACTTTTCTTACTAATGAATACCTTTTTCTTCATATTTTTCAATGTAGACATTCAATTATAATCTGTTGTAATGAAAAAAGTGAAAAAATTGAACATAAAATCAATTTTGAGAAAATAAAACCATTTAAAGCGAGTAATAAGGCTTTTGAAAGAATATGTCACTATAAATAGACTTCTCTTGCTAATGAATGCTTTTTCTTCACATCTCTTGACATAGACATTCAATTATAATCTGTTTTAACACCAAAAGTAAAAATATTGAACATAAAATCAATTTTGAGATTATAAAACTATTTAAAGCGAGTAATAAGGCTTTTGAAGGAATTGGTGACTATAAATAAACTTTTCTTGCCAATGAATATCTTTTTCTTCACGTTTCTCGATGTAGACATTCAACTATAATCTGTTTTAACCAAAAAAGTAAAAATATTGAACATAAATTGAATTTTGAGATAATAAAACCATTTAAAGTGAGAAATAATCCTTTCAAAGAAATGTGTGACTATAAATGGACTTTTCTTGCCAATGAATGTCTTTTTCTTCATATATTTTGATGTAGACATTCTATTATAATCTGTTTTAACCAAAAATATAAAAAAAATTGAACACAAAATAAATTTTGAGATAATAAAACCATTTAAAGCGAGTAATAAGGGTTTGGAAGGAATGGGTGACTATAAATGAACTTTTCTTGTCAATGAATGTCTTTTTCTTCACGTTTCTCGATGTAGATATTTCAACTATAATCTATTTTAATCAAATAAGTAAAAATATTGAGCATAAAATCAATTTTGAGATAATAAAACCATTTAAAGTGAGTAATAAGGCCTTTGAAAAAATAGGTGACTATATATAAACTTTTCCTACCAATGAATGCCTTTTTCTTCATATTTTTTGATGTAGAAATTCAATTATAATCTGTTCTAATGAAAAAGTAAAAAAAATGAGCATAAAATCAAATTTGAGATAATAAAACCATTTACAACGAGTAATAAGGTATTTGAAAGAATTGGTGACTATAAATGGACTTTTCTTGCTAATGAATGCCTTTTTCTTCACATCTCTTGATGTAGACATTCAATTATAATATGTTTTAACTAAAAAAGTAAAAAAAAATTGAACTTAAAAATATTTTTGAGATTATAAAATCATTTAAAATGAGTAATAAGGCTTCTGAAGGAATAAGTGTCTATAAATGGACTTTTCCTACCAATGAATGCCTTTTTCTTCATGTTTCTCGATGTAGACATTAAACTATAATCTATTTTAATAAAAAAAATAAAAATATTGAACATAAAATCAATTTTGTGGTAATAAAACCATTTAAGTGAGTAATAAAGCTTTCGAAGGAATGAGTGACTATAAATGGATTTTTTTTACCAATGAATGCCTTTTTCTTCACATCTCTCAACGTAGACATTCAATTATAATCTATTTTAACTAAAAAAGTAAAAATAATTGAACATAAAATCAATTTTCAGATAATAAAACCATTTAAAGTGAGTAATAAGACTTTTGAAGGAATGGGTGACTATAAATGGACTTTTCTTGTCAATAAATGTCTTTTTCTTCACGTCTCTTGACGTAGATATTCAATTATAATCTGTTTTAATCAAGAAAGTAAAACAAATTAAACTTAAAATCACTTTTAAGATTATAAAACTATTTCAAGCGAGTAGTAAGGCTTTTAAAAGAATGAGAAACTATAAATCAACTTTTGTTTTCAATGAATGCTTTTTTTTTCACGTTTCTTAGGGTAAACATTTAATCAATTCTTTTAACAAAAAATGTAAAACATTTAACTTAAAATCAATTATAAAAT
>NW_018397439.1:4986-5110 GCF_002168275.2 Theobroma umbraticum
TTTAAAGTGAGTAATAAGGCTTTTAAAAGAATAGGAGGCTATAAATTTACTTTTCTTGCCAATGAATGTCTTTTTCTTTACATTTCATGAGGTAGACATTCAATTATAATCTGGTTTAAGCAAA
>NW_018397439.1:5120-5833 GCF_002168275.2 Theobroma umbraticum
AATTGAACTTAAAATCAATTTTGAGATTATAAAACTATTTAAATTGAGTAATACGGCTTTTGAAGGAATGGGTGACTATAAATAGACTTTTCTTATCAAGGAATGCCTTTTTCTTCACGTTTCTCAAAGTTGACATTCAATTATAATTTGTTTTAACTAAAATACAAAAAAATTGAACTTATAATCAATTTTGAGAGTATAAAACTATTTATAGTGAGTAATATGGCTTTTGAAGGGATGGGTGACTAGAAATAGACTTTTCTTACCAATGAATGTCTTTTTCTTCATGTTTCTCAATGTAGAGATTCAATTATAATTCGTTTTAATCAATAATGTAAAAATAATTGAATCTAAAATCAATTATGAGATTGTAAAACCATATAAAGCGAGTAATAAGGCTTTTGAAGGAATGAGAGACTATAAATGGACTTTTCTTGCCAATGAAAGCTTTTTTTTTCACGTTTCTTGAGCTAAACTTTAAATTATAGCATTTTTTAACAAAAAATATAAAAAAATTAAATTTAAAATCAATTATGAGATTATAAAACCATATAAAACGTGTAATAAGGCTTTTGAAGGAATGGGTGACTATAAATGGACTTTTCTTGCCAATGAATACCTTTTTCTTTACGTTTTATGAGGTAGAAATTCAATTATAATCTATTTTAACCAAAAATACATAAAAATTAAACTTAAAATCAATTTTGAGATTA
>NW_018397439.1:5843-11080 GCF_002168275.2 Theobroma umbraticum
TAAAGCGAGTAATAAGGCTTTTGAACGAATGAAAGACTATAAATATATTTTTCATGCCAATGAATGCTTTTTTTTCACATCTCTCAAGGTAGACATTCAATTGTGGTATGTTTTGTTAAAAAATATAAAAAAATTCAACTTAAAATCAATTACAAGTTTATAAAACCATTTAAAGCGAGTAATAAAGCTTTTGAAGGAATAAGAGACTATAAATGGAGTTCTTTTCCAAATAAATGTGTTTTTCTACATGTTTCTCAAGGGAGGCATTGAATTATAGTCTGTTTTACTGAAAAATGAAAAAAATTTAATTTAAAATCAATTATGAGATTATAAAACCATTTAAAGCAAGTTATAAGGCTTATGAAAGAATGGACGACTATAAATGAACTTTTCTTGCCAATCAATACCTCTTTCTTCACATTTCTTAATGTAGACAATCAATTATAATCTGTTTTAACCAAAAAGTAAAAAAAAAAATTGAACTTAATATGGATTTTGAGATTATAAAACCATTTAAAGTGGGTAATAACGCTTTTAAAGGAATGAGTGACTATAAATAAACTTTTCTTACCAATGAATGTCATTTTCTTCATGTTTGTTGAGGCAGACATTCAATTATAATCTGTTTTAACTAAAAATGTAAAAAAAATTGAACTTAAAATCAATTATAAGATTATAAAACCATTTAAACCGAGTAATAAGGCTTTTGAAAAAATTGATGACTCTAAACAAACTTTCCTTGCCAATGAATGCTTTTTTCTTCACGTTTCTCAAGGTAAACATTCAATTATACTTTGCTTTAACTAAAAATGTAAAAATTTCAAGTTAAAATGAATTATGAGTTTATAAAACTATTTAAACCGAGTAAGAGGGCTTTTGAAGGAATAGGTGACTATAAATAGACTTTTCTTGTGAATGAATGCTTTTTCCTTCATGTTTCATGAGGTAGATATTCAATTATAATCTGTTTTAACTAATAATGAAAAAAAATTGAACCCAAAATCAATTATGAGATTATAAACCATTTAAAGTGAGTAATAAGGCCTTTGAAGGAATAGGTGACTATAAATGGACTTTCTTGCCAATGAATTCATTTTTTTTTCATATTTTTTAAGGTAGACATCCAATTATTGTCTGTTTTAATAAAAAAAGTAAAAAAAAATTGAATTTAAAATTAATTTTGACCTTATAAAATCATTTAAAGTGAGTAATAAAGTTTTTGAAGGAATGGGAGACTATCAATAGACTTTTCTTGCCAATGAATTTATTTTTCTTCATGTTTCTCAAGGTAGACATTCAATTATAGTATGTTTTAACTAAAAATATAAAAAAATTCAACTTAAAATCAATTATGAGATTATAAAACAATTTAAAATGAGTAATAAGACTTTAGAAGGAATACGAGACTATAAATGGACTTTTCTTCTAAATAAATGAGTTTTTCTATACATTTCTTGAGGTAAGCATTCAATTATAGTCTATTTTAATGAAAAATGTAAAAAATTATACTTAAATCAATTATGAGATTATAAAACCATTTAAAGCGAGTGATAAGGCTTATGAAGGAATGGGTGACTATAAATGGACTTTTCTCACCAATGAATGCATGTTTCTTTACGTTTCTTGAGGTAGACATTCGATTATAGTCTGTTTTAATCAAAAATATAAAAAAATTTAACTTAAAATTAATTATGAGATTATAAAACTATTTAAAGCGAGTATTAAGGCTTTTGAAGGAATAAAGGACTATAAATTGACTTTTCTTTCAAATAAATAGGTTTAACACGTTTTTCAAGAAAGGCATTCAATTATAGTCTGTTTAATAAAAAATGTGAAAAAATTCAACTAAAAATCAATTATGAGATTATAAAACCATATAAAGCGAGTAATAAGGCTTTTGAAGAAATGGGTGACTATAAATGAACTTTTCTTACCAATAAATACTTTTTTCTTCATGTTTCACGAGGTAGATATTCAATTATAATCTATTTCAACCAAAAACATAAAAAAATTGGACTTATAATCAATTTTGAGATTATAAAATCATTTAAAGTGAGTAATAAGGCTTTTGAAGGAATGAGTGACCATAAATAGACTTTTTTGCCAATGAATACCTTTTTCTTTACGTTTCTTAACATAGACATTCAATTATAACTCGTTTTAACCAATAATGTAAAAAAAAATTGAACCTAAAAGCAATTATGAGATTATAAAATCATTTAAAATCAGTAATAAGGCTTGTGAAGGAATGGGAGACTATAAATAGACTTTTCTTGTCAATAAATTTTTTTTCTTCACATTTCTCAAGGTATACATTCAATTATTATCTGTTTTAACCAAAAAAGCAAAAAAATTCATTATAAAACCATTTAAAGCGAGTAGTAAGGCTTTTTAGAGAATGATAGAATATAAATGAAGTTTTCTTCCAAATAAATGAGTTTTTCCACACGTTTCCTAAGTCAGACATTCAATTATAGTTTGTTTTAATGAAAAATATAAAAAATTTAACTTAAAATCAATTATGAGACTATAAAATCATTTAAAGCGAGTAATAAGGCTTTTAAAGGAATGGGAGACTATAAATGGACTTTCCTTCGAAATAAATGAGTTTTTCTATATGTTTTTTGAGAGAGACATTCAATTGTAGTCTGTTTTAATGAAAAGTATAGAAATTCAACTGAAAATTAATTATAAGATTATAAAACTATTTAAAGCGAGTAATAGGGCTTTTGAAGGAATGGGTGACTATAAATGAACTTTTCTTGCTAATGAATGCCTTTTTTTAACGTTTCACAAGGTAGACATTCAATTATAATCTATTTTAAATAAAAATGTATAAAAATTGAACTTAAAATCAATTTTGAGATTATATAACCATTTAAAGTGAGTAATATGGCTTTTAAAGTAATAAGTGACTATAAATAGACTTTTCTTGCCAATAAATGCATTTTTCTTCATGTTTCATGAGATAAACATTCAATTATAACCTGTTTTAACTAATAATATAAAAAAAATTAAACCTAATATCAATTATGAGATTATAAAATTATTTAAAGCGAGTAGTACGGCTTGTGAAGGGATAAGAAACTATAAATGGGCTTCTCTTGGCAATGAATTCTTTTTTTCTCATGTTTCTTGAGGTAGACATTCAAATATAGTCTATTTTAACTAAAAAAGTAAAAGAAAATTGAACATAAAATCAATTTTGAGAGTATAAATCCATTTAAACCAAGTAATAAGGCTTTTGAAAGAATGGAAGACTATAAATGAACTTTTCTTGACAATGAATGCCTTTTTCTTCACATTTCATGAGTTAGACATTTACTTATAAACTGTTTTTACTAAAAAAGTAAAAAAAAATTGAACTTAAAATCAATTTTGAGATTGTAAAACCATATAAAGCGAGTAATAAGGCTTTTGAAGAAATGAGAGACTATAAATGGACTTTTCTTGCCAATGAATACTTTTTTCTTCGTGTTTCTTCAAATAAACATTCAATTATAGTCTGTTTAAGTTAAAATGTAAAAACATTCAACGTATAATCAATTATGAGTTTATAAAACCATTTAAAGCAAGTAGTAAGGCCTTTGAAGGAATGAGAGACTATAAATGGACTTTTTTTTCAAATAAATGAGTTTTTTCAACACCGTTTTCAAGGGAAGCATTCATTATAGTCTGTTTTAGTAAAAAATGATACAAAACTCAAACTTAAATCCAATTTTGAGATTAATAAAACTATTTAAAGTGAGTAATAAGGCTTTTGAAGGAATGGGTGACTATAAATAGATTTTTCTTGCTAATGAGTACCGGTTTCAACGTTGATATGTTAACTAAAACTGTAAAAAAGAATTATGATTCAAAACGTATATAAATCAAAGTAGTTAAATACAATAATGATAAATAAAAAATAAGTTATGAAGAAAATAAAATATAAAAAAACAGTAATTAATAAATAAAACAAAAATAGAGAACAAATAATAAAAGCAGAATTTAAATATTGATAGTTTAGAATATATAAAGATAAATGTAGATAAAGGAGTAAAAGGCAAAGAGACATTATAAAAAGAAAAGAACAGCAGTAATGAAAATTATGTAAATAAATAAATATGATAAAATAATATAATAAAATATTATCTTATAATAAATAATGTATAATACAAATTGGTACTGAACTATCTAATTAGTTAAATAAAAAGTAGTTTAGAATTAAAAGAAAGTAATATAAGAAACAAACTAAGGAATGCTAAATGGAGTTATTAATGAATATAAGAAATAAGTATACAAGTAATGTACAAACAAGAAGTAAAAAGAGAATAAAAAAAGAAAAAAAGAGTAAAAATTTAGAATTAAAAGTAGAGTAACTTAAAAAAATGAAAAATAAGTAGTAAATTTTATAACATGAACAAAAAAAGAGTTTATAATATTTATTAAAATCAGTATAAAATACAAATAATAAAAATATTAAATTATAAATATAAAGAAAAAATAACAAAACAATACGAACGTTAAAATGATAAGTAAAAACAAAATACTTACAGAAAAAGTATAATTAGACTCAATGCATGCAGATTAAGTAGGATAATATAATAATTAAAGTTAAAAGTAGAGTTAATGATGTAATGATAGAATAGATAAATGAAAAGTATTGATGGATAAAATATTATGTATCAAAGAGTAAAATCAAGTATTATAAAGGATACAAAATCTTAACAAAAACAATATATGATAACCAATAAATAAGAATATTAATAAAGTATATAAATATAATACTAAATTAACTGGTAAAATAATAAAAAAAAATAATATAAAAATACAAATGAAAAAATGAGTACCTTTTTCTTAACGTTTCTCAACGTAGACATTCAATTATAATCTGTTTTAACTAAAAAAGTAAAAAGAATTGAACTTTAAATCAATTTTGAGATTATAAAATCATTTAAAGTGAGTAATAACACTTTTAAAGCAATGGGTGACTATAAATAGACTTTTCTTGTTAATGAATGTCTGTTTCTTCATGTTTCTTGATGTAGACATTCAATTATAATCTAGTTTAACCAAAATATAAAAAAAGTTGAACTTCAAATCAATTATGAGATTATAAATCATTTAAAGTGAGTAATTAGGCTTTTGAAGGAATGAAAGACTATAAATAGACTTTTCTTACCAATGAATGCTTATTTCTTCATGTTTCTCTAAGTAGACATTCAATTATAGTCTTTTTTAACCAAAAATGTAAA
>NW_018397439.1:11126-11254 GCF_002168275.2 Theobroma umbraticum
AGTAATAAGGCTTTTGAAGGAATGAGAGACTAGAAATGGACTTTTCTTCTCAATGAATGACTTTTTTTGCAAGTTTTCTCAAGGCAAGCATTCAATTATAGTCTATTTTAATGAAAAATATAAAAAAA
>NW_018397439.1:11275-11963 GCF_002168275.2 Theobroma umbraticum
AGATTATAAAACTATTTAAAGCGAGTAACAAGGCTTTTGAAGGAATGGGTGACTATAAATGAATTTTTCTTCTCAATAAATACCTTTTTGTTCACATTTCTCGACATAGACATTCAATTATAATCTGTTTTACCCAAAAATGTAAAAAAGAAATTGAACTTAAAATCTATTTTGCGATTATAAAATAATTTAAAGCAAGTAATAAGACTTTTGAGGGAATCGGAGGATATAAATAGACTTTTCTTCTGAATGAATTTTTTTTTCAACATGATTCCCAAGACAGGCATTCAATTACAGTCTGTTTGAATAAAAAATGTAAAAAAATACAACTTAAAATCAATAATAAGATTATAAAACCATTTCAAGCGAGTAACAAGGCTTTTGAAGAAATGGATAACTATAAATGGACTTGCCAATAAATGCCTTTTTCGTCATGTTTCTGAAGATAGACATCTAATTATAATCTGTTTTAACCACTAATGTAAAAAAAATTAAACTTAAAATCAATTATGAGATTATAAAAACTTTTAAACTGAGTACCAAGGCTTTGAAGGAATGACAGATTATAAATAGACTTTTCTTGCTAATGAATGTCTTTTCTTTACATCTCTCAATGTAGACATTCAATTATAATCTGTTTTGACTAAAAAAGTAAAAAAAAATTAAACTTAAAATCAATTTTGAGATT
>NW_018397439.1:11973-12196 GCF_002168275.2 Theobroma umbraticum
TTAAAGTGAGTAATAAGGCTTTTGAAAGAATGGGTGGCTATAGATAGACTTTTCTTGCCAATAAAGTTATTTTTCTTCATGTTTCTCGAGGTAGACAGTCAACTATAGTCTGGTTTAACCAACAATATAAAAAAATTGAACTTAAAATTAATTTTCAGATTATAAAACTATTTAAACTATTAATAAGGCTTTTGAAAGAATGGGTGACTATAAATGGACTTTT
>NW_018397439.1:12353-12585 GCF_002168275.2 Theobroma umbraticum
AATTATAATCTGGTTTAACAAAAAAATATAAATAAAATTGAACCTAAAATCAATTTTGAGATTACAAAACTATTTAAAGTGAGTAACAAGGCTTTTGAAAGAATGGGTGACTATAAATAAACTTTTCTTGCTAATAAATTTATTTTTCTTCATGTTTTTCGAGGTAGAAAGTCAACTATAGTTTGTTTTAACCAACAATATAAAAAAATTGAACTTAAAATCAATTTTGAGA
>NW_018397439.1:12595-12902 GCF_002168275.2 Theobroma umbraticum
ATTTAAACTAAGTAATAAGGCTTTTGAAAGAATGGGTGACTATTAATGAACTTTTCTTGCCAATGAATGTCTCTTTTTTTTACATTTCTTGAGGTAGACAGTCAATCATAATCTATTTTAACAAAAAATGTAAATAAAATTGAACTTAAAATCAATTTTGGGATTACAAAATCATTTAAAGTGAGTAACAAGGTTTTTGAAAGAATTGGTGATTATAAATAGACTTTTTTGGTAATGAATGGATTTCTCTTCATATTTCTTAAGGTAGACCTTCAATTATAAACTGTTTTAACCAAAAATTTAAAAA
>NW_018397439.1:12912-13156 GCF_002168275.2 Theobroma umbraticum
AAAATCAATTATGAGATTACAAAACCATTTAAAGCAATTAATAAGGCTTTTGAAGGAATGGGAGATTATAAAAGAACTTTTCTTCTCAATGAATGACTTTTTCTACATGCCTCCTAAGGCAGGCATTCAAATAAAGACTGTTTTAATAAAAAATGTAAAAAAATTTAATTTAAAATCAATTATGAGAATGTAAAGCTATTTAAAGTGAGTAATAAGGCTTTTGAAGGAATGGGTGACTATAAAT
>NW_018397439.1:13298-13610 GCF_002168275.2 Theobroma umbraticum
AAACAAATTTAACCTAAAATCAGTTATGATGTTATAAAATCATTTAAAGCGAGTAACAAGGCTTTTGAAGAAATGGGAGACTATAAATAGACTTTTCTAACCAACGAATGCTTTTTTCCTCACATTTCTTAAGGTAGACATTAGATTATAGTCTATTTCAATAAAAAATGTAAAAACATTTGAGTTAAAATTAATTATGAGATAACAAAACCTTTTAAAGCGAGCATTAAGGCTTTTGAAGGAATGAGAGACTATAAATAGAGTTTTCTTGCTAACGAATGCCCTTTTCTTCATGTTTCTCAATGTAGACAT
>NW_018397439.1:13620-18029 GCF_002168275.2 Theobroma umbraticum
TCTGTTTTAACAAAAAAAGTAAAAAAAAGTTAAACTTAATATCAATTTTGAGATAATCAAATCATTTAAAGTGAGTAATATGGCTTTTGAAGGAACGGGAGACTATAAATGGACTTTCCTTGCCAATAAATAGCTTTTTCTTTATGTTTCTCGATGTAGACATTCAATTATAATCTGTTTTAACTAAAAAAGTAAAACAAATTGAACTTAAAATCAATTTTGAGATTATAAAACTATTTAAAGTGAGTAATAAGGCTTTTGAAGGAATGGGAGACTATAAATGAACTTTTCTATCAAATAACAGGGTTTTTCCACACGTATTTCGAGGTAAGCATTCAACTATAGTTTGTTTTAATGAAAAATGTAAAAAATTCAGCTTAAAATCAATTATGAAAGAATAAAACCATTTAAAGTGAGTAATAAGGCTTTTGTAAAAATGGGTGACTATAAATGGACTTTTCTTATTGTGTTCACGAGGTAGACATTCAATTATAATCTGTCGTAACTAAATATGTAAAAAAATTAACTTAAATCAATATTTGAGATTATAAAACTATTTAAAGTGAGTAATAAGGCTTTTAAAGGAATAGGTGACTATAAATAGACTTTTGTTACTAATGAATGTCTTTTTTATCATGTTTCTTAAGGTAGACTCTCAAATATAATTTGTTTTATCCAATAATATTAAAACAATTAAACCTAAAATCAATTATGAGATTATAAAACCATTTAAAGCTTGTAATAAGGTCTTTGATGCAATGGGAGACTATAAAGGGACTTTTCTTGTCAATGAATGTCTTTTTCTCATGTTTTCCAAGGTAGACATTCAATTATAGTCTATTTTAATGAAAAATGTAAAAAGTTCAACTTAAAATCAATTATGATATTATAAAACCTTTTAAAGTGAGTAGTAAGGCTTTTAAAGGAATGGGTGACTATAAATGAACTTTTCTTTCAAATAAATGAGTTTTTTCACATGTTTTTCAAGGTAGGCACTCAATTATAGTCTGTTTTAATGAAAAATATAAAAAATTCAACTTAAAATCAATTATGAGATTATAAAATCAGTTAAAACAAGTAATAAGGCTTTTGAAGAAATGAAAGACTATAAATGGACTTTTATTCCTAATAAATGGGTTTTTCCATATGTTTCTCGAGACAGGCATTTAATTATAGTCTGTTTTAATGAAAAATGTAAAAACTTCAACTTAAAATCAATTATGAGACAATAAAACTATTTAAAGCGGGTAATAAGGCTTTTGAAAAAATGAGTGACTATAAATACACTTTTCTTGCCAATGAATTCATTTCTTTTCATGTTTCTTAAAGTAGACATTCAATTATAGTCTATTTTAATAAAAAATGTAAAGAAAATTGAACTTAAAATCTTTTTTGAGATTATAAAATGATTTAAAGCGAGTAATAAGGTTTTTGAGGGAATTGGAGACTCTGAATGGACTTTTCTTCTCAATGAATTTCTTTTTCTATATGTTTTCTGAGGCAGACATTCAATTATAGTCTGTTTTAATGAAAAATGTAAAAACATAACAACTTAAAATCAATAATGAGATTATAAAACCATTTAGAGCGAGTAATAAGGCTTTTAAAAGAATGGGTGACTATAAATGGACTTACCAATAAATACCTCTTTCTTCACATTTCTCAAGGTGGACATTCAATTATAATCTATTTTAACCAATAATGTAAAAAAAATTGAACCTAAAATCAATTATGAGATTATAAAAACTTTTAAAGCGAGTATTAAGGCTTTTGAAGGAATAGGAGACTATAAATGGACTTTTCTTTCCAAGGAATGCTTTTTTCTTTATGTCTCTTGATGTAGACATTCAATTATAATCTGTTTTGACTAAAAAAGTAATAAAAATTTGAACTTAAAATTAATTTTGAGATTATAAAACCATTTAAAGTGAGTAATCAGGCTTTTGAAGGGATAGGTGATTATAAATGGACTTTTCTTTCCAATAAATTTACTTTTTTTCATATTTCTCAAGGTAAACATTCAACTATAGTCTGTTTTAACCAAATATATAAAAAAAATTGAACTTAAATCAATTTTGAGATTATAAAACTATTTGAAGGAATTGGTGACTGTAAATCGACTTTTCTTACTAATGAATGTCTTTTTCTTCACGTTTCTTGAGATAGACATTCAATTATAGCCTATTTTAACTAAAAATGTAAAAAAAATTAAACTTAAAATCAATTTTGAAATTATAAAACTATTTAAAACGAGCAATTAGGCTTTTGAAGGAATGAGTGACTATAAATGCACTTTTCTTACCAATGAATTCATTTTTCTTCATATTTCTTGAGATAGACAATCAATTATAGTCTGTTTTAATAAAAAATATAAAAAAAATTAAACTTAAAATGAATTTCGAGATTATAAAACCATTTAAAGTGAGTAATAAGGCTTTTAAGAGAATCAGAGACTATAAATGAACTTTTCTTCTCAATGAATTTTTTTTCTACACGTTTCTTGAGACAAGAATTCAATTATAGTCTGTTTTAATAAAAAATGTAAAAAAATACAGTTTAAAATCAATAATGAGATTATAAAACTATTTAAAACAAATAATAAGGATTTTGAAAGAATGAGTGACTATAAATAGACTTGCCAATAAATACCTTTTTCATCACATTTCTTAAAGCAGATATTCAATTATAATCTATTTTAACTAATAATGTAAAAAAATTGAACTTAAAATCAATTATGAGATTATAAAGACTTTTAAAGCGAGTACTAGGGCTTTTGAAAGAATGGGAGACTATAAATAGATTTTTCTTGCCAAAGAATGCTTTTTTTTTTACGTCTCTTAATGTGGACATTCAATTATAATTTTTTATGAGCAAAAAAGGAAAAACAATAGAACTTAAAATCAATTTTGAAATTATAAAATCATTTAAAGTGATTAATAAGGCTTTTGAAAGAATGGGTGACTATAAATGAACTTTTCTTGCCAATAAATTTATTTTTCTTCACGTTTCTCAAGGTAGACATTCAACTATAGTATGTTTAAACTAAAAATATAAAAAACTTGAACTCAAAATCAATTTTGAGATTATAAAATCATTTACACTAAATAATAAGGCTTTCGAAAGAATGAGTGACTATAAATGGACTTTTCTTACCAATGAATACCTTGTTCTTTACGTTTCTTGAGGTAGACATTCAATTATAATTTGTTTTAATTAAAAACATAAATAAAATTGAATCTAAAATCAATTTTGAGATTACAAAACCATTTAAAGTGAGCAATAAGGCTTTTGAAAGAATGGGAGACTATAAATAGACTTTCTTGCCAATGGATGTATTTCTCTTCATGTTTCTCAAGGTAGACCTCCAATTATAGTTTGTTTTAACTAAAATTTAAAAATATTCAACTTAAAATCAATTATGAGATGACAAAACCATTTAAAGCGAGCAATAAGGCTTTTGAAGGAATAAGACACTATAAATGGATTGTTCTTCTCAATAAATGTCTTTTTCTACATGATTCCTAAGGCAGGCATTCAATTATAGTCTGTTTTAATAAAAAATATAAAAAAATTTAACTTAAAATCAATTATGAGATTATAAAGTTATTTAAAGCGAGTAATAAGGCTTTTGAAGGAATAGGTGACTATAAATGGACTCTTCTTGTCAACGAATGCCTTTTGCTTCACGTTTCTCAAGGTAGACATTCAATTATAATATGTTTTAAATAATAATACAAAATGAATTTAACCTAAAATTAATTATGCGATTATAAAATTATTTAAAGCGAGTAATAAGGCTTTCGTAGGAATGGTAGACTATAAATAGACTTTTCTGACCAATGATTACTTTTTTCTTTACACTTTTTAAGATAGACATTCAATTATAGTCCATTTCAATGAAAAATGTAAAAACATTTGACTTAAAATTAATTATGAGATAACAAAACCTTTTAAAGTGAGTACTAAGGCTTTTGAAGGAATGAGAGACTATAAATGAAGTTTCTTGCCAACGAATGCCCTTTTCTTCATGTTGCTCAATGTAGACATTCAATTATAATCTGTTTTAACTAAAAAGGTAAAAAAAAATTGAACTTAAAATCAATATTTAGATAATAAAACCATTTAAAATAAGTAATAAGGCTTTTGGAGGAATGGGTGACTATAAATAGACTTTTCTTGTTAATGAATGGCTTTTTCTTTATGTTTCTCAATGTAGACATTTAATTATAATCTGTTTTAACCAAGAAAGTAAAAAAAACTTGACCTTAAAATCAATTTTGAGATTATAAACTATTTAAAGTGAGTAATAAGGCTTTTGAAGGAATGTGAGACTATAAATAGACTTTTCTTCCAAATAAATGGGTTTTTTACATGTTTCTCGAGGTAAGTATTCAATTATAGTCTGTTTT
>NW_018397440.1:0-121 GCF_002168275.2 Theobroma umbraticum
AATTTTGAAAAGATTTTTGCATTACAAAGTTTCTGTAATAAATCTTTCTTTATTGGGATTGGGTATCGAATCCATTTTAATGCTTTGTTTAATGGTTTATAATTTATAACTAATCTTGGTG
>NW_018397440.1:410-582 GCF_002168275.2 Theobroma umbraticum
TTTTTTAAGGTGATTTATCTTTTGAATATTTTCAGGTTGTTGTAATTGTTGGTTGATTTTATCGAAAGAAATTTCCTCTTTTAAGTATTGAATTTGGTTCTCTCTATAGTTTATTAAAGAATTTATTTTCTGTATTGAAAATCTTTTTAATAAGTTGAGATTTTTAATCCTG
>NW_018397440.1:705-816 GCF_002168275.2 Theobroma umbraticum
GTACAATAAATCAAAACAAAGACACAAAACCTACCTTCATACCCTTTGAAATTCTAGACAATTACCAACAAACAAAAAATCAGTTTTTACAGGAAATCGACAGTCGATTGG
>NW_018397440.1:1066-1187 GCF_002168275.2 Theobroma umbraticum
TCTCCAACAAATGACAATGGTTTCCAATGTATATAAAACTCAAAACCAAACCGGGCAAATCACAGACCATGCAATTGCTTATATGTTAGTAGCTGGTTTCACAGGACAACTAAAAGGTTGG
>NW_018397440.1:1713-1908 GCF_002168275.2 Theobroma umbraticum
GATTTAAAACTACAAAGACAATTAAAACGAGAAAGAAAACTCTGTGCAAAAGAACTAGGGTCTTTCTGCCAACAGTTTGATATTAAGGATCCCCCATCAAAAAATTGTTGCTCGTCCAAACCCCTGAAACAGAAACAAAGGAAACATAAGAACAATTATCAAGACTATTATAAAACACCAAAATATAAACAATAT
>NW_018397440.1:2065-2156 GCF_002168275.2 Theobroma umbraticum
ACAAGAGGAAATTGAACAAAAATTAAATGAAATCCTACTAGAATCTTCAACAGAAGCAGAAATATCAACAGAATCTTCAGATGAAATACAA
>NW_018397440.1:2166-2267 GCF_002168275.2 Theobroma umbraticum
TCAAATCTACATCTCAATCTTCTTCAGATACCGAAGAACAAGTTCAAGTCTTAACCAAAGATCAGGAATTTATCATAGAAATAATAGACAAAATCCAAGAT
>NW_018397440.1:2367-2479 GCF_002168275.2 Theobroma umbraticum
AATAAAGAATTAAAACAAACAGATAGAACAATAAAATGTTTTAAATGTGGAAAAACAAGACACATATCTAAATATTGTAGGATAAAACGAAAAATAAATCAACTTCATTTAC
>NW_018397440.1:2733-2883 GCF_002168275.2 Theobroma umbraticum
ATCTCAATCTTCTTCAGATACCGAAAAACAAGTTCAAGTCTTAACCAAAGACCAGGAATTTATCATAGAAATAATTGACAAAATCCAAGATCCTAGTCTTAAAAAAGAATACTTAGAAAAATTAAGGGAAACGGTCAAAACAAAAGAAAA
>NW_018397440.1:2995-3161 GCF_002168275.2 Theobroma umbraticum
AAGATAACTAAACAAGAAATAACTTCTGAGATAAAAAAGATTAAATTAGAAATAGTACAGTTAAGAAAAGAATAAGAAAATCTGAAAAAACAAATAAGCTCTGAGTAAACTCATGACCAACATACCTCAGAATCTGAGACAGAAAAAACCCAAGAATATATGATGG
>NW_018397440.1:3523-3684 GCF_002168275.2 Theobroma umbraticum
AAGATTTTCAATACAGAAAATAAATTCATTAATATACTATAGAGAAAATCAAATACAATACTTAAAAGATGAAATCAATTTTGAAAAAATAAACCAACAATTACAACAAAATGAAAACATACAAAAGATAAATCACCTTAAAAAAGAAATTGAAACAACAA
>NW_018397440.1:4092-4253 GCF_002168275.2 Theobroma umbraticum
CCCAATCCCAATAAAGAAAGATTTACTCCAAAAACTCTGTAATGCAAAAATCTTTTCAAAATTTGATATGAAATCCGGATTCTGGCAAATACAGATTAATGAAAAAAAAAGATACAAAACAGCATTCACAGTTCCTTTTGGACAATATGAATGGAATGTAA
>NW_018397440.1:4353-4730 GCF_002168275.2 Theobroma umbraticum
GATTTTGGATTTGGATACTACTAAGCCATTTTTGTTAATTATGTTTATAAAGATTCTGAGATGTTTGAAGTGTTTGTCTATATTTTCTGAGAATACTAAAACATCATCGATATAAACTATTGTAAATTGAGAATAAGGATTGAATATCTCATTCATGATTTTTTGGAATTCTGAGGGTGCATTTTTAAGACCAAATGGCATCACGTTCCATTCATATTGTCCAAAAGGAACTGTGAATGCTGTTTTGTATCTGTCTTGTTCATTAATCTGTATTTGCCAGAATCCAGATTTCATGTAGAATTTTGAAAAGGTTTTTGCATTATAGAGTTTCTGTAGTAAATCTTTCTTTATTGGGATTGGGTATCTAATCCATTTTA
>NW_018397440.1:5010-5270 GCF_002168275.2 Theobroma umbraticum
AAATTGTTGTTTCAATTTCTTTTTTAAGGTGATTTATCTTTTGTATGTTTTCAGTTTGTTGTAATTGTTGGTTTATTTTATCAAAATAGATTTCATCTTTTAGATATTGGATTTGATTTTCTTTATAATATATTAGTGAATTTATTCTTTGTATTGAGAATCTTTTTAATAAGTTAAGATTTTTGATTCTTGGTTTTTCTACAAACGGAAATCTGATTTTAGTTTTTAATATTTTTGTAGTTATTTCTTGGTGTTTAACC
>NW_018397440.1:5512-5622 GCF_002168275.2 Theobroma umbraticum
ATTAATTACTTCAGCATTTGATAGTTTATAAGTTATTTTTAGTTTTCCACCATTAACTATTTTTAAACCTTCTGAGGTTCTGTCATAATATTTTGTGGGGATGAGAGCTT
>NW_018397440.1:5716-6085 GCF_002168275.2 Theobroma umbraticum
ATTCTTCATTGACTTGTATTGTTATTTTTATTAAATACCTTTGGATGGCTACTTTGGTAAGTACCATCATATATTCTTGAGTTTTAGAGTTTTCTGTCTCAGATTCTGAGCTATATTGGTCATGAATTTTCTCAGGATTTATTTATTTTTTAAGGTTTTCTTGTTCTTTTCTTAACTGGATTATTTCTAATTTAATCTTTTTTATTTCTGAATTTAGTTCTTGTTTAGTTATCTTTTTAGGTTTCAGGTTTTCATATTGGTCAAAGATTATATTTTTAATATTATATATTGGGTCCGGGTTTTCTCTTGTTTTTCCCATTGTTTTGACTGTTTCTCTTAGTTTTTCTAAGTATTCTTTTTTAAGGTTGG
>NW_018397440.1:6185-6303 GCF_002168275.2 Theobroma umbraticum
AGAAAGCTGAACAGCTCCATGGGGATGAACTTTTTCTTATTAATTTTTTATCTAATAAATCTTGAATTTCTTTTTTACAGAACTCTTCCATTTCTTTATTCATTTGTATAGCTCTGGC
>NW_018397440.1:6313-6418 GCF_002168275.2 Theobroma umbraticum
ATTTGTTTTTCATTAAATTCATTCGTATAGGGTAATGTTACTTGGTGTTTTTTTCTGTTCCAAAATGCGTTTGGAATGTCTGAACAAATTGTTGTTTCAATTTCT
>NW_018397440.1:6706-6850 GCF_002168275.2 Theobroma umbraticum
TTGGTGTTTAACCTTGTAAGGTTTTAACATAGATATGAAGGGTGTTCCTAAAATTATATCTTGAGTTATGTCTTTGACTACTAAAAATGTTGTTTGAAATTTTATTCCTTGATTAATTATTTCAGCATTTGATATTTTGTAAGT
>NW_018397440.1:7042-7145 GCF_002168275.2 Theobroma umbraticum
TTTTATTAAATACCTTTGGATGGCTACTTCAGTAAGTACCATCATATATTCTTGAGTTTTTTCTGTCTCAGATTCTGAGGTATGTTGGTCATAAGTTTTCTCA
>NW_018397440.1:7155-7292 GCF_002168275.2 Theobroma umbraticum
GTTTTTTCAGATTTTCTTGTTCTTTTCTTAACTGTATTATTTCTAGTTTAATCTTTTTTATCTCAGAAGTTATTTCCTGTTTGGTTATCTTTTTGGGTTTCTGGTTTTCATATTGGTCAAAGATTATATTTTTGATA
>NW_018397440.1:7392-7482 GCF_002168275.2 Theobroma umbraticum
GAAAGAAAAATTCTTAGCTGGCCTTCCAACATTGTTAGGAGAAAAGGTTAGAAATCAAATTAGAGAAATTTACAAAGGAATAATCCCATA
>NW_018397440.1:7492-7584 GCF_002168275.2 Theobroma umbraticum
ACTTACGGTGAACTAATCAGTTTTACCCAGAAAGAAGCTTTAAAAATATGTCAAGATTTGAAATTACAAAAACAATTAAAAAGAGAAAGAAA
>NW_018397440.1:7599-7821 GCF_002168275.2 Theobroma umbraticum
ATTAGGATCTTTCTGCCAACAATTCGATATTAAAGAATCTTCCTCAAAAAATTGTTGCACATCTAAATCCCTAAAACAGAAACAAAGAAAACATAAAAAAAATCACCAAGAATATTATAAAACACCAAAATATAAAGAATACCGAAAATTAAAAAGAAGGAAGAAAGAACCAAAAAACATAGACAAAACGATAAAATGTTTCAAATGTGGAAAAATGGGACA
>NW_018397440.1:7831-7897 GCF_002168275.2 Theobroma umbraticum
TATTGCAGAATAAAAAGAAAAATAAATCAACTCGGTTTGCAGCAAGAAATTGAACAAAAAATAAAT
>NW_018397440.1:7907-8206 GCF_002168275.2 Theobroma umbraticum
TAGAATCCTCAACAGAAACAGACACAATATCATCAGAAGAATTACAAATAGATGAAATTGAATCTACATCCCAGTCTTCTGACTCTTCTTTAGATACTGAAAAACAAATACAAGTCTTAACTAAAGACCAAGAATTCATAATAGAAATAATAGACAAAATCCAAGATCCTAGTCTTAAAAAAGAATACTTAGAGAAATTAAGAGAAACGGTCAAAACAAAAGAAAAAGCAAAAGAAAGCCTTGATCCAATATATAATATCAAAAATATAATCTTTGATCAATATGAAAACCAGAAACCC
>NW_018397440.1:8390-8585 GCF_002168275.2 Theobroma umbraticum
TTAGAAATAATACAGTTAAGAAAAGAACAAGAAAATCTGAAAAAACAAATAAACCCTGACAAAACTTATGACCAACATACCTCAGAATCTGAGACAGAAAACAACAAAACCCAAGATTATATGATGGTACTTACCGAAGTGGCCATCCAAAGATATTTAATAAAGATAACAATACAAGTCAATGAAGAATACAAA